>NW_015663491.1:377059-498573 GCF_001515625.1 Sinocyclocheilus rhinocerous
GAGAAACATATTTTTACTTAATAAATTAAGAAAATTAAAGAAAAACTGTGCAACAAGTAGCCTATATGCAGAGTTTCGGTTCATTTTTGTGCTGCGCGAAAGGAAACAGACGACAGAAAGCGGCATCCTATTTTTCTTTAGGCTTATTTTACAAAAGCACAAAGATTTGTTTTTATTGTGAATGTACACAAATAAAGGCAAACCTTTTACAATTCCGATTATCTTTAGGACTAAAAGGAGTAGTTGCTTCCACTGTTAGAAGGAAAAAATTCTAATGATTGCGCCGGCGCCGCATGCGCACGCAGTTAAGCTTTGCTACCTTGACAATGCAGCCTGTTCATTATCATAATAAAATACAGTCAGTCAAACATATGGGAAAAAAACACACTGCTCAGCTTAAATATGTAGTAAAATCTGTTAAGCCGGTAAGTGTTATCACAGTACCGCTGCGATGTTATGCAAAACATTTATATACATCGCGAATATGGAAACATTTGATTTTGTGTGGAATGAGAGACCCAACGTTGGTTTCAGTTTCGTTTTAGCCTAAATGAATTCGTTTTGACTTGTCGTTTTTATTGCTATAGCTTCTTATATTTTTAATTCTTGTTCTTTTCTAAATACTGTTAATTGAACCGTTTAACTGACTGTATTATTCAGTCAAAATTCTTACGGTCGGTTAACCGGTTAAAATGAACGTCCCTAGTATTGAACTTTGATACTGTGAATTTCAGGTGAACTCCACCATCCCGATCACATCAGAGGTGATGAAGAAACATGGCGTCTACAACCCCAACAGAGTCTTTGGGGTCACAACACTGGATATTGTCAGAGCAAACACTTTTGTTGCTGAGCTCAAAGTGAGTTCTATAAATTCAAGATTGATAGAAGAAGAATTGATTTTTAAGTGCAGATTTATTTAATGTCATCACCAGAAAATATATTTGCACAGTCAGCCCATTGTCACCATTGCTGCAATATTTCCAGGGCCTTGATCCCGCCAGAGTCAATGTGCCCGTTGTTGGAGGTCATGCAGGAAAGACCATTATTCCTCTCATTTCACGGGTAATGAAAACCTGTATTACTACCTTATTTATAATTTATTCAATAAGTATATGAACAATATTATGTCACAATAACTAGCAAGACAAGCTGTGGCAGGATATTTTGTTGGTTGGTTGGTTGGTTGTTGTTTTTGTTTTTTTGTTTTTTTTTCAGCTCATTGCACTGCATAACCCCGCCCAATGTGAAACCTAATTGGTCCAAAATCCAGTACCATGAACATCAAATAACTGATTGGCTGTGATTGCTTTTGGACAGATTTTTATTTTATTATTTATTATTTTATTTTGTGTTGTTTTCAGTGTACTCCCAAGGTTGAGTTCCCTGCAGATCAGCTGTCTGCTCTAACAGGCAGGATCCAGGAAGCAGGAACTGAGGTTGTGAAAGCTAAAGCCGGTGCAGGTGAGAACTGAAGTTTTATATGATGTTTGACTGCTTGTTTGTTTTTTGATTAAGAACTCTGAAGTTTGGTTCCTTCGTTGCCAGCATTTTAATTGTGCGGATGCTCACTTTAGTCAAGTAAAATACCATTGAGAAGATCTGGAATATGAATTCATATGTGTAAACTGAATATGTCTGTTTTCATAGGCTCAGCCACTCTGTCAATGGCCTATGCTGGAGCCAGGTTCACATTCTCCCTTCTCGATGCCATGAATGGAAAAGAGGGCGTTGTTGAATGTGCATTTGTGAGATCTGAGGAGACCGAATGCAAATACTACTCTACACCTCTCCTGCTCGGGGTAAATCTAGCTAGACCCTCTTTAGATGTTACTTCACCTTATTTTCAGATCATACAAGGTCAAAGTAACAACCATGAACTGGTAAAATAGACTAGGTTTTATTTTTGTTTTAATGAAAATTTTTTTCAATTTAATTTTCTTTTTCTTTTCTAAGAAAAACGGCATTGAAAAGAACCTTGGTCTTGGCAAGCTCTCTGTGTTTGAGGAGAAGCTGGTAGCTGAAGCCATGGATGAACTGAAGGGCTCCATCAAGAAAGGAGAAGATTTTGTTGCAAACATGAAGTGATCTGTGCTTGTGGCACGCTACCTTGTGAAATGTCATTTATTTATAAAGCTGAGTCATTGTATGTCAACAAGGTTTCCTAAAATGTATTTTCGTGTTCAAAGACACCGTCAGTCTTTGTACAATTAAAATGGTCAGATCCACCCATCAATAAAACGATCTGTTTACCAACTGTAATCTTCTTTGCATTTCAGTTGACTCAATTTTAAATATTGCTATTTTGCTATGAGATCCTTTTATTGACTTGTATTTTGTTGTTGATAATTAGGTGCAATTTGAGTGACTCATAAATCAATGTGAATTAATTTTACATAAACAGAAATGGCTCTGAGTAATCCTGCTGTCAGTGTGTTTTTTTTTTAAAAAAAGATCCTTATTCAAATGATTAGTGGTTTAGAATTATTTAAGTGACATTTGAAATGGATATTAAATTTGTATTATTTATTCATAAAAAAACTGTATATGATTGCTGCAAATCTACCCCTTAGTTGTATCATTTGAAAATGGGGTGCTGCATGCATGCATGAAAGATTTGAAAGGATTTTTTCCCCAAAAATATTTTGCAACCATAACCAGCTAACATTTTAAAAACATGTATGAAAAATGTATAAATATCCAGTTTTGTTTTTAATGTTATTTCACATTTTCCAATTACAGTAGCATAAGCCGCCTTAGAAGAAATTTAAAAACAAAAAAAAATATTACTTTTGAAATATGCAGATTATTAAATATATAATTATCCAGTTTATTGTACAAAAATTCAATGGGTTAGGTCACGTTATCCCAAATTACCCTCCATTTTACTGGCATAAAAAGAAAATTATAGTGCCACCAAATTAGATAAATCAAAACAGGCTGATTTTTGTTTTGTATTCTGTACAAAACATTTGTCAAAGCTGAAGAAATACGTTTCTAAATTCTTGTCTCACGTTGGCTTATTTGCATAAGGTTTGCTCATTTGCATACGTGCGTAGCGTCCTGCCACCAATCCGTACAGGCGGTTCGTAAGAAAACATCGTCTCCGCATCCACCACCGTACTAATTAGCCACATTTTTCGTTTCCATGACTTTACTGTGCCAGTAAATTAACAACTAATTACACAAAACATACCGAATTTAGACAGAAAGGTTTTTTGGTGTACAGACCGTCGAATAATGGCTGGTTTAACAGAGGAGCGTTTGCGCGTGGTGGCGATCATTCACGCGCTCAAAGCTGTCGGTATCCGCGTGAAAAACTGGAAGAACTTTCTAAATGGAGATTCAAACGGTGAACAAACTTTTATTCAGGTAAAGAAAAAAACGTATGAAACTCCATGCCTTTATTTGTTGCTTAAATATATAGCATTGTCATACGTTGAATCTGTCTCTCAGGAGGGCGCGTCACAACGCTTTGCTTTTGGACGTGACCTGCGCTTGCTCCCTCAACATGAACTGTCTGACATGGGCGGTACAGTACCTCAGTATGTGTAATATCTTATTTTGTTTGTTTAAAAATTTAAACAATCAAAAATAAAGATGAGTTTCACGTGTGAATCATGACTGGTTGACAGAAACCTGTGTTTTGTATGCGTCTGATGTGCTGGTTTTCAGGTTCCTGGTGGAGGCCTGTGGGTATCTGTCACAACATCTGGATACAGAGGGTCTTTTCAGGAAGACTGGTTCCCTGAGTCGTATAAGGGGTCTAAGGGTAAATTCCTTCAAATATGTCATGTCGAAATGGCATTAATAAGACTTTTTCATACCGCTATGTAGTTTTGCATGTTAAATATATATTTACAGTGATTTATTGTTTTAAAGGATGACCACCTTTTCATTCAGGTACATATTTTGACCTTTACATGTGCACATTTTTTTTTTAGTTACACTAGTTTTATTCTGCTGGACAAAGTTTGGAATAATTAAGATTTTTAAAAATGTTTTTGAAAAGAAGTCTCTTGTTTACCCAGGCTAATAATTATTTGAACAAAAATACAGTTAAAACTGTAATATTGTGATAAAAAAAAAAAAAGAAATTAACACTTTTTTCTCAGCAAGGTTGCATTAAGTTGATCAAAAGTGACAGCAAAGACATTTAAAATGTTACAAAGAAAACATTTCTATTACAAATGAATGCTGTTCTGTTGATCAAAGAATCCTGAAAAATCACGGTTTCCACAAAAATATTAAGCAGCAAAGAACTCTTTCCAATATTGATAATAATAAGAGTCATTATTAACTGAGCACCAATAATAATTGTAATTGATCACCAAAGCAGCATTAGAATGATTTCTGAAGGATCATGTGACACTGAGGACTGAAGTAATGGCTGCTAAAAAATTGTTTTGCTTGTTTTGCTATCACAGAAATAAATTCCATTTTAAAATGGAAAGCAGTTGTAACGCCAAGTGCTTCTATTTCATAGGCAGATCTGGAGCAGGGAAAGCCCGTCTTCCTTCCCTCGCATGCATCCCTCCTGCAGCCCTCTGATGTCGCCTCTCTCATCAAGCAATTCCTACGTGAGCTGCTGTCTCCTCTCATCCCTACGGACCTCCAGATCCCTCTGATTCAGGCCCAGGGACTTGAGATGACACATGACCAGGAGGGAGCAAGAAACAGAACAACACTGCTCATAACAGCTCTGTTTCCTTCATCCCACGCTCGTGCACTCAGATACCTCTGCACCTTTCTGCATCAAGTTGCAGAGAGGTTTTACATTTGATTAGAGTTTGAAAATATGCAGCTTGTTTTTTAAGTCTTTTATACTTCTTGGATTTGTGCACGTTAAAGGAATATTCTGTTATTTTTTCTGTAATCTTTATGCTTTATTCAAATGTATTATTTTTGGTAATTGAGAGCATCCAATAGATGCTTTTCATAGACATGCAGACAATGCACAAGCTCATTCTTGGAGGTCAGTAATGATTTAGTTTTTTTTTTTTTTTCTCATGTTCATGTCCTTGATCAGATGCAGTGAAAATAGAATGGATGCTACCAGTCTGGCAGTTGTTATTGCTCCTAACCTGCTTCAGTCTCCAGCACCACCTTGCAAACTCACTCTGGACACAGAGAAACATTTAGACCAGCAGACATCAGTGATCAAATCACTTATTCTTCATGCAGATCGTATTGGTAAAGATGTATGAGATTTGTATAAATAATTGGTTATCTGGCCATTTGCTGGTTTTAGCATCATTTTATTTTGTGTAAACTGAACTTGTGCATGAACTTTGTATATCAGGTGTTGTTCCATCATGTGTGCTGGAGGCATCAAAAGCAACAGTGAGAACTGAGACGCCCTCTCCTGCAGGTGGCGCTATGTTTAGTAAGAGGACAGGACTCAGTGTTTACAGAAGTCTGAGAAGACAACGGAGGCGAAGTGTTGGTGGTGAGATTTTGATGATAAATACATGGTGTCATCCTTGATTTTAATCCTATTTTTATATTTTAATTCTCATTTATATAATTATAAAAATTATATTCATCAAAGAATCCTGAAAAAAGTATAACACAGAATATTAAGCAGCACAACTGTTTTCTGCATTTAACAATGTCAAAATGTTGCCCTAGTGCTCAGGCTATATATATATATATATATATATATATATCAATATTGTGTTTCAGAAATATTCGTAGATGCTTTTTCCAAACTGAAGCCATGTCGTACTCCCACTGGACCACCGATAGTCTTAGATGTCACACAAGGTGAGCCACTATGTTTTTGTATGGCAAGTGCCTTCATATAAATTAGTATCTCTTTCTCAAAAATACTTTTGATCTCTGCAGTGACTCCTCTCTCAAAAAGCCCCACCCCTCAATCACCAGTTACAGTCAAACGCAAAGCCACTGAGGAATCACTTCCTGAACTTGAAGGATCTGCTAGGAAAAGGTCATTTGTGACTTACCTGATATCAGTGGTGTCTGGTTGTAAGAAGACTTCATAGACTACTTGCAGATAATGTATTGTGTGTTTATTATTGTTCAGGCGGTCTCTGCATGACCTAAGAGAGGACACACTGACAACCATCACCCAGCCAGAAGGTCAGTCTATTTATTTGTGGATTTTAACAGCTCATCTCGTGATTGTTGCAGAATATTAACACAACAAAGTTGCTTTGCAAAAATCTGCTAGAATGTGTAAGCAGTCATAGTCCCCTGGAAGAAAAGTGTAGAAAAGAAGATCCCATTCCCACCACTTCCAAAAAGAGAAACCACATAAGAGAACAGCAGAAATCACTTAGGTATCGTGACTGCACTCTACACTATACTAAAATTACCAAACCATTTGGGCATGAATTCTAATGTACAAAGAGCAGCAGTCAGGCTTATCTATTTTGGGGTTTTCAGGCCTCCAGCACAAGAAGAAAAGGTGCATCGGAGAAGAAAATCTCTCAGATTTTTCGCTGTGTCCAGTGGCAACAACAGTAACCCTGTGTGTGTGTTTTTTGTTTTTAAACTAACTAATGTGCCATCTTTTTTTGCCTGTGATTTTAGTCATGTTTACTTGGTTTTAACTATTGTTTTTTTCCCCATTCTTCTAACGTGGTTCAATACTTCTAGCTTTCAGTGACACCAACACAAAAATACCCTGAAAACTGTTTAGAACAACACCAAGAACAGCCTGACTGTAAAAGCGGTTCACCACTTACAAATGCTGATGTATCTCCAAAGATACCACTTATCCTCATTGGTGGACCAGGAGGAGGTTTGGATCAGTCTTTATGAATTTATTTTAATAATATTTGGCTATTGGCTGAATCATGACTATTTTCATTTTAATTGACATTAGTACATGCTATAAATCTTTTCATGTTCTCTTTTGTTGTCTTGCAGTAGTTGTTGGGAATGAGGTGGATGATGACCCAGATCTTCTCAACTGCAGTTTTGCTGAAAACCCTAATGACTGTCTAAACATGGTTTCTGAAGTATCTTGCATTCAAAGACAGGACAGTGAGGAACCCTGTGATGATGAATGCTGGACTGTACTCGAAAATGAGAACTTTGTGCAGTTAGGACTATGTGAGGTAATACAATCTGTCACTCAAAACAAGGAGTCTCAGATAAATGCAAGCACAGAAGTAGAGAATGAACCAGAGGTGAAGCAACCTCGTAAAGAGTCCAAAAAAGTGAAGAACAGCAATAAGAACCGATCCCGTCCTCGTAGATCCATAAGCCTACCTGAGGTGACATTGGAGTTGTGTACTGATGAGATGCCTGAGTTGGAAAAGGAAGTTGGTAGAGCGGAAACTGAGATGGATAACACTGTCTGGCCAATGTTTGCAAGTCCCACCCTGTCAAATGAGCAGGAAAATGTAACCATGGAGAAGAAGGTGTGTGTCAAAGAAGTGCAAGAGACCAAAGTTAAAACTTTTAAGAATTATAAGCAAGAAAAAATGGCCGATTCAACTCTTGGTTTCAAAAGACCCCATCTGCGTTTGTCTGTGGCTGAGCGACTTAGAGGCTTTAGTGCTTTGACCTTGCTTCTCCGGACATCACGCACGGCACCTCAGTTTCAGGAGAAACCACAGGAATCCCTTCAGAGGGGACCTATGCGTCTCCGGAGACAAGGTGCTCGACGGTTCGGTCGCTCTATCAGTCACGAGGGAGTGTCAGAGAGACCACTAGAGCAGAGCCCTGTTGGATCTCCACCAGCAAATCAGGCTTTTATATGTATACATGACGCTAGCCCTGATTCAGGTGTGGAGTCAGTCGATCATGAGCCGATTATTGATTATAATCATCAAGAGGTGTGCAAGATGTCACAAAATTACCCTAAATTTCAGGTGACAAATGATGTGAACGTGGATTCTCTGAGCTCGTTGGGAAATCCTAACCAAGATCCAGTTTTGCTCACAACACACAAAACTGAAAATCAGTTTCTCTGCAAGCAAACAGAGCAGGATGTCGAGGAACTTGGCCTTCATAAACTATTGGATCAGAAGTGCCACATTGGTGGTCATGGTGAAGACGATCATCAAGATTCAAATGTTCCTGCAGAAGTTCTTACACCTGATCTTGCGTCTCCAATGTTCTTCCAGCAGATGGTGCCATTGAAACTCTTTGAAGACACAAGCTCAGTCCAAGACTTCAAAATGGATCAGGTCTCTCCTCTGAATGGAAGTGAAAAGGAAACCCCCTCATGGCTGAATGCCAGTCCTCCATTTGTGTTTCCAAATTTTGCTCCTTTGTCATTTGATGGTGTGATTTCTGAAAATGACACACGTAACGGCTCACCTTGCAATCGCTCCCCTCCAGCCTTTCAGTTCAGGCGTCTGACCGCAAGGAGGCACTACAGAGACTCTCCCCGCTGGCCCTCACATGAGGTGCGAATGTCTGCTTGGAACCCGTTACCACTTTAAACTTTTAGTTCTTTTCATTTTTATTGGTTAAATAAATATCAGTTCCCAATGACTGGGATCTGACATTGGATTGTGTAATCATTTATTATTTATGGAACAATGCTTTTATTTGTGTTTTTATGTTTGTGAGCTGTCACAAATTTTCTTTGTTCTTAATAAAATCTATTTCAATAGTTCAATTTTTTGTTGGTCAGTTAATTTAATTTCCACTTAAATCTGTATAAACAAAATATTGAGTACCGGTACTTAAATTTTTTACAAACTGAGGTACTTTTACTTTATGGTCATTTAAATTTTATTTATTTATTTTGAATATCTCAAGCACCGATCAAGTTCAGAGAAGGCATTAAAAAGGAAGGTACAATGTCACTCAATAAATAAAAGCTTCGGTCCCTGTTATCATAAAAATATAATTTATTACGTAGCTAAACCCAACAAAGTGATAATGTTAATGAGGCTGGTGCTCCTCCCCTTTGATGTGGAGCAGTGAGGGGAAACTAGAGAAAGTGGAGCTGCCTGTCAATCTCTCTGAACCACATTCACCAGAGCTGGAGACTCAGTACTCCCACACAGACGGGCAGTCTGCCGTCTGAGTGGGGAAACTAAGGCTGGGATCTGTTCCAACCGGGAAGACGGAAAGAGAGGGGACCGCATCTGACTTGTACTGCCGGTACCTGTAAATCTTCTGCACCATGGCAGAAGGAGCTGAGGGAGAGGAGGAAATCCAGTTCTTACGAACAGTGAGTTATACTTGACAATACCATACCTCTGATTAATTTGCATAACTATACCTTATAGTATATGTGTGATAGTACATGTTATATAATACACAGTATATTATGCTGTAGAAATGTGATTTTTAATGAATGTAAATCACGAGAAATCATTGTTTGAAGTGTGTGGAAATCTTGAACACTGCACTTTTTATATTGTTAAAGTTGACCACATTTTGACAGCTTTCTCATGCAGTTTTAATGGATGTTTTTGGATGAATGTGGAGTGACATGACCAGGTGTGTGGATTTGCTGTCATTGTTGTCTATTTATACATGGTGCAGTGCAGAGGTTGGATTGTCACCGTTTGAAACAGGACTTTACACTTGGCACTGTACACAGAAGCATGAAGGCAACATACTGCCAAGACTAAAATATAAATCTAGACTATAGATTAAATACGCAGGGTGAATATATAAATTTAGGATGTAAGAATGAGGTCCATTACTGCTATAATATACGGTTGCACTCTATATTGTCACGCTTCTGTGGAGAGAGGAGCCAATCCTTGACCTAAGTGTTGTACATGCCTGACCTGGTTGTGTTGGGGTTATGTCAACATGAGCACTTAGTCATTCTTGCCAGAGCTAAAACTATCCTGTCATGGATGCACTGAAAGATTTTAACACAGTATGGAGTTCATCCAATGCAGAAGATCGAGATAACTAGTGCTGTTCTGCTGTTGTTTGTGATGCTGCTGTCTATGAACTCTTGAGTCTATATACAGAGATGGGATTAGCAGCTTTCTGGGCTCGTCCTAAACCAACACCTGTTTGTTTCAGTCTATTTAAAAAGTCTGTTACATGTCCTCCTACTTTTATGACAGTCTCTAGAGCTTTTCGGCTCATATTTAGTGCTTTTGTTTGATTAACCGGAACATTTCAAGAACACCATTTAACTGTTAAATGAAGAAACTACACTACCAGTCAAAAGTTTGGAGACCGTTTTTATTTGTTTCTCTTGATCTGAAAGTCTTCTGAAATTCTTGAAATTAAGTTTGTAGACAAATATGACTTGTATGTGATTTTTGTGATGAAAAGTCTGTTTTTTTTATCATATTAAAAACAAGTTGGACTTGATAGTGAAAGAAAAACAGTTCAAAAGTGTTCAGCTTGTGAACTCCTGTCTACAAAACATCTTAGAATGCATCTCGTAATGCATCTCAGGATGTTCGGAGTGAGCGGAACTGTAATCTAGGCAAACTAAAACATGAAAACGAAATATAATTGCCATACTTTATTTGTGTTGGATGATTTTACTATTATTCTAAGCTGTGTCCAAACTTTTGACTGGTAGTATGTATTTCAGGATTCAGAACATTTTGGATCATTCTTCATTTAAAGTTTTATTCTGGAGTGATTGTTCAACAGGAGTCAGACAGCCGTTGTCTCTGTTAGACTCTGTGCTAATGATCTTTAGTTTTGACTGTCATTAATGAACAGTCATTTGTTCCAGTCAGCACTGTTGGAGTTATGTCGTGCTCAGGAAAATTGCATGTAGCAGGTGCTATAGCCTGAAATAGAGGGACAGAGAATGAGGAGGCCGGGAGAGACAAGTAGGGGAGAAGGCTGATTGAAAAATAATTTAATGTTTGTGTTACTGTAATTAGATAGCACAGCTAATGTTTCAAAAAGTGACATGCTAAAATTACAAAAAAAAAAATGTTTCTTTATCTTTATACATGTAGATTTTTGTGACCTCATGTTAATTGACTACATTGAATACTTTTAAAATGTAATTTGTCACACAGCAGGTCTATGGCAACTGCGAAAATCTAAATGTTGATTTTAAAAATGTGTAAACTCAAAAAAATTATGCATTTCTGCAGTAACTTATAATATCAAAAAATGTACACATTCCCATAAATGAAAAAAACCTAAATAAATAAATAAAAATGTAAAACAAAAATAATGTAAAATTACTACAATATTACTACATTTTAAAATAACTATCTATTTTAAAATTAATCCAGTCTTCAGTGTCACATGAATCTTCAGAAATTATTCTAATATGCTAATTTGCTACTTAAGATGTTGAAAACAAAACGGCTTAATATTTTTTTTTCAGAAATCTTTTAATTGAAAGTTCAAAGGAATATTATTTATTTGAAATGGAAATCTTTTGTAATTGTGTAAAAGTCTTTACTGTCATTTTTAACAATTTAATGCAACCTTGCTGAATTAAAGTATTAATAATTATTGAAAAAAAACCTGACCCCAAATTTTTGAACTAATATATTTCCAACAACAGGTTTAAATATGTTACATTTTAATTGGATGATGTAAATGAGATAAACTCTTATTCACTTGATTTTTGTGATCTCACAATGACTATATTGTCAAGTGCTGGGTCTCAGGTTGCTAGCAGCATGTGTCAGTGTGGACAGGGTTTTACACGGCCCACTGGCTTACATTCCAGCCCTGGAATATCTCAGCAGATGACACACTTACATACATAATACACCGTCACATAGACTAGTCTGTCAAGGACATGACCTGCCCCAATTTCTTTATAAAGGCATGCTTGCATTACATCTTTATTATAAAATGCTGACAATAGAAATTACATAAACATGACATTTGTATAACACATCACATAATTTGAACTGAATCAGTGGAGCAATTATGAGGCTGTCTATCAAATCAAGACTTTTGAGGTCACCTTATATGGGAATAGAGTTACAGAGGGCGGTGCTGCACATAAAAATTAGTAGCACCACCATAGGCGTTATCATTATGTTCTATTAAGAACAATTTGACTTTCTCATAGAGCTTAAATATATTAAGGCAAAAATCAAATTGTTTCTTCTCAAACAGGCCTCATCTAAGCCTCCTCAAGTGTTTTGGCTGTAACCTGAGCCACATTCAGGATTAGATGCATGCTGCACTGATCAAGGCTACAAATGCCATGTTATTTAGCAGCAATGTGTGCTATGAACATGCTGTTACAAAGAAAACAGTGATGACTTGTCTAAAGCAGTATTTCAGGGAGTGTTAATATCTTACCAGACATCAGATTGGATTCCAAATAAGCAAAGAAATTGAGATATTTATTGCCAGTAGTCTTAATATCACATAATACATAAAAAAACAATATTGTCTTGAACACAAAGTTGAAAGTAGCTTTTTTGCCTTTTAAATATTCTAAAATATTTAGGCTTATTTAAAACTTGATATATAATCCTACGAATGATGTCTTGACATCCATTTTCTTTGTAGGATGACCAGGTGGTTCTACAGTGCACTGCTACTATCCTGAAGGAGCAGATCAAACTCTGTCTGTCCTGTGAGGGTTTTGGGAATCGCCTGTGTTTTCTGGAAACTACGTCCAATGCCCAGGTTTGCTTTTCATTTATTTCATTCTGAATTTATGAAATATTGTTTTGGTTTTGGATTCCCAGTTTCCTGTACACTTCTTTTTTTGCCATTCTAGAATGTTCCTCCTGATCTGGCTATATGCTGCTTTATTCTGGAGCAGTCCTTATCTGTGCGGGCCCTTCAGGAGATGCTGGCTAACACAACTGAGCTTAATGAGGTCGGTTCAGCGCACATACATTAGGTCTTAGTCACCTAAAAAAAAGTTCATTTAAGTTTGAAACAGCATGAGGGTTCTCCATAAAAGTGTACATATTTATAACCTGAAAATGTTTTCACATTGTTTTTCTGAGCTCAGGATGACTATCCTCTTGTCCTCCTTCTCTTTTCTTCTCTTTTGCCTGTTTTAGGCAGTCGATTTGGATAAATGGGTAGGTTTCTCTTTGTGCCTCGAAATGTTCTTTGAATTTTGCTTATTCTTATTACTGTGTTTCTATTCTAGCCGCCTTGTCATTGTGATGCTAAACACTGTCAAAGTGTCCTCGTCTTTACTCACCTTAATATTGTATTAATCTTTTGTTTATTAGTGTGTCAAAAAAATGGTCTTGTTGGAGTTTGAAATGTAACGACAGAGAGGCATATAGATGTTTATGCATCTCTTGAATTGTGTATAGTCATGTTTTTCCACCTTCTTCCAAGTCTTCACAAGGAGGAGGCCACCGCACGTTGTTGTATGGCCACGCCATCCTGCTCAGACACACTCACTCTGGCATGGTGGGTCAAATCTCAATACACATATACATCACTAGATGAGTATTTTGAGAAACTTTGCTACAGTGAAAGAGTCATTCAACCTTTCCGTTTTTATTGATTGACATCTCTTTGCACGATGCAGTACCTCAGCTGTTTGACGACATCAAGGTCACTCACAGACAAGCTGGCCTTTGACGTGGGCTTGCGTGAGGAGTCGACAGGTGTCTGATTTCTAGTGGATCATTATCACAAATGTACTTGTAAATATACAAAAGGGAACTCTGACTCAAAGATGTCCATATCTTCATCCAGGTGAGGCATGTTGGTGGACCATTCACCCTGCATCCAAGCAGAGGTCAGAGGGTGAGAAGGTCAGGGTGGGCGACGATCTCATCCTGGTTAGCGTGTCTTCTGAAAGATATCTGGTAATGCTCGTCTCTACTGTATGTAGTCAGCACAGTCTCTTTTGGATGGAGCCTACAGTTTTTACCTGAAAAATTTGTCCCATCAACAGCACCTTTCCTATGCCAGCGGAGACCTCATGGTGGATGCTTCTTTTATGCAAACTCTTTGGAACATGAACCCAGTCTGTTCTGGTTGTGAGCTGGCAGAGGGTTAGCAACTAATATTGATATGCATTGTGGAGATCACCAATTTCTTTGTCTTTACAACAAATGTAATGCATTATTTTGTGATGTTTCCTTTGTTCAGGGTATCTGACTGGAGGGCATGTTCTGCGTCTTTTCCACGGGCACATGGATGAATGTTTAACAATTCCTACTGCTGACCAGGGCGATGACCAGAGACGGTGAGATATAAAGCCATATGCTAATGTAATGTAAACAATTTAATGTCATTTTTTTTTCAGTGTAAACACGCACCACAGTCAATCTTTTCTTGTTTTGCATGATTTTTCAGAAATGCACACTATGAAGGTGGAGCCGTGTGCAGCCACGCCAGATCTCTGTGGAGGCTGGAGCCTCTTCGCATTGGGTTGGTGCTATTTGTATACAAAGATGTTTTTTTTTTTCTTTCTTTGAGCTGATGTTCAACCTGTACACAGGTGGAGTGGTAGCCACATGAAGTGGGGTCAATCCTTCAGAGTGCGTCACATCACCACAGGCAGGTATTTGTGTCTGGATGAAGAGAAAGGACTCCTGCTTGTGGATGCGGAAAAAGCGAATACAAAGAACTCTGCTTTCTGCTTTCGAGCTTCAAAGGTTTGTATACTGCTCTCAGCTTCATACCTTACTCTCTAGGAGGTTGTCCTTTTGAAAATGTTTTCTAACAATCTTTGACGTCAAACATCATGTGACTGAGTAGGAGAAGACGGAGGTGGCTCAGAAACGTGATGTGGAGGGAATGGGGATCCCAGAGATCAAGTATGGAGAGTCCATGTGCTTTGTGCAGCATGTCTCTACCAGTCTATGGCTTACATATGCCTCGGTGGATGCCAAATCTGCTCGGCTGGGGCCACTGAAAAGGAAGGTACAAATATTAATCACATTATTACTGTTTTACTGTATCAAATAAATGCATTCTTGGTGATCATAAGAGACTTCGTCCAAAAAAGAAATCTTACTGACTCCAGACATTTGAACAGCAATGTAAATTCACTCTAGTCAGGCCTAAAACGGCACAATTCAGAGATTTCACCAGTGCTAATATGCGTGTTTCTTTTTCTTAGGCTATACTTCATCAGGAGGGTCACATGGATGATGCTCTGACTGTGGCGCGTTCTCAAACAGCAGAATCCCAGGCTGCTAGAATGATCTATAGCACAACAGGACTCTTCACTCAGTTCATTAAGTAAGAAAAATCCTATCTTAAACCAGCTTATAGTGGTTTAGGCTGGTCTTCTAGGATGAAAGAAAAAAAATACCCAAAAACCATCAAAACAGACCAGCTTAGCCAGACTTGGAGGCCAGATAGATGAGCTTAGCACCATTAACACTGATTTAATAAAAAAAAATAGCTTTTTATCAAGGGTAAATATTAGGGTAAAGATAAATAATATTTATTTGTTAATTTGTGTTGTCTCACAGGGGTCTGGACTCTCTGAGAGGGAAGAGTAAATCTCCAGGCCCATCGTCCCCGTCTCTGCCTCTAGATGCCGTGGTTCTGTCCCTGCAGGATCTCATCTTCTATTTCCGCCCTCCAGAGGAGGAGCTGGAACATGAGGAGAAGCAGACCAAACTGCGCTCCTTAAGGAACCGACAGAATCTATTCCAAGAGGAGGTTAGACATGCTGGCAGATATATACTGTTTACAACTGCAAATAATTTCAGTTATACTAAATCATATATTGTCTTTGCATTCACTGCATATAACATTTACAAAAACATACGCACATAGTAACCAAGGTCTGCTTTGTTGCATAGGGCATGATCAGTCTTGTATTGGACTGTGTTGATCGGCTGAATGTCTACAACACTTCAGCCCACTTCTCAGAATTTGCCGGGGAAGAAGCAGCAGAGTACTGGAAAGAGATAGTCAACTTATTTTATGAGCTGTTGGGTATGGCTGTGTTTACTAATGATTGTAACATGTAATGCATGCTTAGCCACACTGTTTTCAGTGTTTTTGGAAAAATGTAAAGCCCTTACACATTTTTTCTCCTATAGCATCTCTGATCAGAGGAAACAGGGCAAACTGTGCTTTGTTCTGTGATAATCTTGACTGGTTGGTCAGCAAACTGGACCGTTTAGAGGCATCCTCAGGTAGGAAGCCATAATTTATTTAAAAATAGAGGCCGCTGAGATTTATTTAAAAGCTTGAATCCATGATACATTTTTTTTAGGATTCTTTGATAAATAGAAAGTTCGACAACATTTATTTGATATAGAATGTCTGTACTGTCACACTGGATCAATTTAATGTGTCCTTGCTGATTGAAAAGATTTTTTCTTAAAAATGGCTTTTAGACGGTAGTGTAAATGTGCATATTTTAACTGCCAGGCATTCTGGAGGTGCTGTATTGTATCCTTATTGAAAGCCCTGAGGTGCTTAACATCATCCAGGAGAACCACATCAAATCTATCATTGCACTTTTGGACAAACATGGACGCAATCACAAGGTTGATATCTTTTCGTAATCAAGATTGAAACTTTTCTGGACTGCACCTTCAGTCGTATCTGTTCTGTTGTGACTTTTCATTGTAGGTTCTAGATGTCCTCTGCTCTTTATGCGTGTGTAATGGTGTTGCCGTGAGGTCCAATCAGAATCTGATCACTGAGAATCTGCTTCCAGGGCGTGATCTCCTCCTGCAGACCAACATCATCAATTATGTCACCAGGTCTGACTACAAACCAAATAATACATCATAAAAGAGATATGTAGATTAGTTTGTTTGGCATCTGGAGCTCATGTTTGATGTTTTGCAGTATGAGACCCAACATTTTTCTGGGCACATGTGAAGGCTCTACACAATATAAGAAGTGGTACTACGAGTTAATTGTAGACCATGTGGAGTCATTCTTGACTGCTCAGGCATGTCACCTTCGTGTTGGCTGGGCTTTGACCGAGGGTTACAGCCCTTACCCTGGAGGAGGAGAGGGATGGGGAAGCAATGGAGTTGGAGATGATCTTTACTCATACGGCTTTGATGGGCTACATCTGTGGACAGGTGAGGATTGCCTTCCTTCATCTGTTCCAGCACACTGATATCCCACTGCGGTCATCTATAACATTATGCTCTCGTCAGGTCGCGTACTACGTCAGGTGTCCTCATCAAATCCACACATTCTCGCGGCTGGAGATGTGGTGAGCTGCTGTTTGGATCTGAGCGTTCCCAGCATCTCCTTCCGGATCAATGGACATCCCGTTCAAGGCATGTTTGAGAACTTCAACCTGGATGGTCTCTTTTTCCCTGCGGTCAGCTTCTCAGCTGGGATCAAGTAAGAGCCAAGCTTTTAATTTCAACACGTTAATGTTAAAATTAAATCTCCAGTTCTGTTCCTGGAGGGCCGCTATCCAGAAGAGTTTAGCTCTAGCCCTTATTAAACACAATTGAACCAGCTAATCAGGGTCTTTAGGATCACTAGAAACTTCCAGGCAGGTGAGATGGTGCTAAACTCTGCAGGAAAGTGGACCTCCGAGAGCAGAATTGGACTTGACCTAAAAGGACAAACTCAAAAATGCGTTCCAATTTTTTGCCGTCACAGAGTTCGGTTTCTCCTTGGTGGACGGCATGGAGACTTTAAATTCCTTCCTCCTCCTGGTTATGCCCCATGCTATGAGGCAGTTCTGCCCAAAGATAGACTGCGTATTGAGCCCATTAAAGAGTACAAGCATGACTTTGATGGGGTCCGGAACCTTTTGGGACCGACCCAGTCTCTTTCTCACACTGCCTTCACTCCCTGCCCGGTGGACACTGTGCAGGTAGGATTTCATAAAATGTAGCTAAAGGAATATATTAATAAAGTGACCTCTACTGATTTTGCTATCTAAATTATTTCTGCAGATTGTGCTTCCTCCTCATCTAGAGCGGATTAGAGAGAAACTGGCTGAGAACAGCCATGAGCTGTGGGCCGTCACTCGAATTGAGCAGGGCTGGACCTATGGGCCGGTCAGTCTATGACTACATAAGATAAATATATAATTAAAGGATATAATTAAAATACTATGTGCACAATAAACATATTTAATATATAAATAATGTGTCTTTTTGTTGATTTTTCTCTGTATGAAGTCAAGTACTCAATACTGTCAGTCTGCTGTCCACACTCTTTCAGTTTCGTGATGACAACAAGAAGCTGCATCCTTGTCTAGTGGATTTCCAGAGCCTCCCAGAGCCTGAGAAGAACTACAACTTGGCAATGTCCGGAGAGACACTGAAGTGAGTGAAATACTGAGATTTGACATGTTTGTTTCTGTTTGGTTAATAAATCAGTTTCTCTGTATTGTCTCTATAGGACTCTTCTGGCTTTAGGATGTCACGTTGGCATGGGTGACGAAAAAGCAGAGGAGAACTTGAAGAAAATCAAACTTCCTAAAACGTCAGTATTATAGAATATTCTGATAACCACTAATCACGAATATTATTTATGAAGTCTTAATTGAAAGAAATGAATACTTAAATTAATACTACAGCAAGGATGCATAAAAATTTTATCAAAATGAAAAGAAAGACTATTACATTGTTTAAAAAAAATTCTGTTTCAGTTAAATTATTTTCTTTATTATTCATCAAAGAATCCTGAAAAAATCTTGGTTTCCGCAAAAATATTAAACAGTACGACTGTTTTCAACATTGATAATTAGAAATGTTTTTGAGCACCAAATCAGCATATTAGAATGATTTCTGAAAGATCATGTGACGCTGAAGACTGGAGCAATGAATACTGAAAATTCAGCTTTGGCATCACAGGAATAAATTACATTTTAGAATTTAAAAGTTATTTTTAATTGTAATAATGTTTCACAATATTTTTTGATTGAAAAAAAATCAGCCTTTGTGAGCATAAGATACTTACCGAACTCAAACTTTTGAACAGTACTAAACATGTAAAAAATGTCTAAACTTAAATTAGTTTCTGTTTAATTCTTAGGTATATGCAAAGTAATGGATACAAACCTGCTCCTCTGGACCTCAACCATGTGAAACTGACACCGAATCAGAACACACTTGTGGAAAGACTGGCTGAAAATGGACACAACGTCTGGGCTCGAGACCGTGTTCGTCAAGGCTGGACTTACAGCATTATTCAGGTAGGGCTGCACACTTTTTTCAGGAGCAACAAAATATAACAACAACAATAAATGACAAAAATAAGGAAATGCACAAATGCATCCAGAGCATGGCTTATCATTTTTTGTTTTTAAGATTTTTTGTTCATATTTTTGTACTTCTAAACTCGTATTCAACAATTTTCTGACAGAAATACTCTTTCCTGAAATCTTTTGAAAATGTTAAGATATACAATAATAATTATAATATCTAGAATTTTTTATGAGATTAGCATTTTAATACCTGATCGTTCTTTAGGGTTTGCTTCATTTGCTTCTGATTTTACTTGTTTTAGGACATTGTGAACAAGCGCAACCCCCGTCTTGTGCCATACAATCTACTGGATGAAAAGACGAAAAAGACCAATCGTGACAGTGTATGTGCCGCTGTACGGACTCTAATTGGCTATGGCTACAATATTGAGCCACCTGACCAGGAGAGCAGTGAGTCTGTCCATCTAGTCATTTACCAAATCAGCCTTTTCAAAGGGAACTTAAAATCATACAATGAATTTTGTATTTGTAAACTTTTACTCATTGAAGCCTCTATGACCATTTATTTTAGGTGGCCATGGGGCTGGCAGTGGTCGGAGTGATAAGATCCGTGTGTTCAGGGCAGAGAAATCCTACGCCGTAACCCAGGGAAAATGGTACTTTGAGTTTGAGGCGGTAACAGTGGGAGAGATGAGAGTTGGGTGGGCAAGACCAAGCGCCCATGCAGACAGAGAGCTGGGATCAGATGACCTGGCCTATGTCTTCAATGGATTCAAGGTACTTCAATTTCATTAGCATTGTTAGGGGCTTCTTTGTTTTAAGAACCTCCTACAATCGTTCATTGCACCAATATGCTTACATTAGATATTAAAAAGAACCTTGACAAGTATTAGTTTTGATTAGGATATCAACACCAAAGAAAGGATCATCATAATACTGTCATTAACTCTTATGGTCACCAAGGCTGTATTTATTTGATCAAAAATACAGTGAAAACAGTAATATTTTTTCATTACTCCAGTCTTTAGTGTCACATGATACTTCAGAAATCATTCTAATATGCTAATTTGGTGCTCAAGAAACATTTCTTATTATCATCAATGTGGAAAACAGTTGCCCAAAGATAGACTGCGTATTGAGCCCATTAAAGAGTACAAGCATGACTTTGATGGGGTCCGGAACCTTTTGGGACCGACCCAGTCTCTTTCTCACACTGCCTTCACTCCCTGCCCGGTGGACACTGTGCAGGTAGGATTTCATAAAATGTAGCTAAAGGAATATATTAATAAAGTGACCTCTACTGATTTTGCTATCTAAATTATTTCTGCAGATTGTGCTTCCTCCTCATCTAGAGCGGATTAGAGAGAAACTGGCTGAGAACAGCCATGAGCTGTGGGCCGTCACTCGAATTGAGCAGGGCTGGACCTATGGGCCGGTCAGTCTATGACTACATAAGATAAATATATAATTAAAGGATATAATTAAAATACTATGTGCACAATAAACATATTTAATATATAAATAATGTGTCTTTTTGTTGATTTTTCTCTGTATGAAGTCAAGTACTCAATACTGTCAGTCTGCTGTCCACACTCTTTCAGTTTCGTGATGACAACAAGAAGCTGCATCCTTGTCTAGTGGATTTCCAGAGCCTCCCAGAGCCTGAGAAGAACTACAACTTGGCAATGTCCGGAGAGACACTGAAGTGAGTGAAATACTGAGATTTGACATGTTTGTTTCTGTTTGGTTAATAAATCAGTTTCTCTGTATTGTCTCTATAGGACTCTTCTGGCTTTAGGATGTCACGTTGGCATGGGTGACGAAAAAGCAGAGGAGAACTTGAAGAAAATCAAACTTCCTAAAACGTCAGTATTATAGAATATTCTGATAACCACTAATCACGAATATTATTTATGAAGTCTTAATTGAAAGAAATGAATACTTAAATTAATACTACAGCAAGGATGCATAAAAATTTTATCAAAATGAAAAGAAAGACTATTACATTGTTTAAAAAAAATTCTGTTTCAGTTAAATTATTTTCTTTATTATTCATCAAAGAATCCTGAAAAAATCTTGGTTTCCGCAAAAATATTAAACAGTACGACTGTTTTCAACATTGATAATTAGAAATGTTTTTGAGCACCAAATCAGCATATTAGAATGATTTCTGAAAGATCATGTGACGCTGAAGACTGGAGCAATGAATACTGAAAATTCAGCTTTGGCATCACAGGAATAAATTACATTTTAGAATTTAAAAGTTATTTTTAATTGTAATAATGTTTCACAATATTTTTTGATTGAAAAAAAATCAGCCTTTGTGAGCATAAGATACTTACCGAACTCAAACTTTTGAACAGTACTAAACATGTAAAAAATGTCTAAACTTAAATTAGTTTCTGTTTAATTCTTAGGTATATGCAAAGTAATGGATACAAACCTGCTCCTCTGGACCTCAACCATGTGAAACTGACACCGAATCAGAACACACTTGTGGAAAGACTGGCTGAAAATGGACACAACGTCTGGGCTCGAGACCGTGTTCGTCAAGGCTGGACTTACAGCATTATTCAGGTAGGGCTGCACACTTTTTTCAGGAGCAACAAAATATAACAACAACAATAAATGACAAAAATAAGGAAATGCACAAATGCATCCAGAGCATGGCTTATCATTTTTTGTTTTTAAGATTTTTTGTTCATATTTTTGTACTTCTAAACTCGTATTCAACAATTTTCTGACAGAAATACTCTTTCCTGAAATCTTTTGAAAATGTTAAGATATACAATAATAATTATAATATCTAGAATTTTTTATGAGATTAGCATTTTAATACCTGATCTTTCTGTAGGGCTTGCTTTATCTGCTTCTGATTTGTTTTAGGACATTGTGAACAAGCGCAACCCCCGTCTTGTGCCGTACAATCTACTGGATGAAAAGACGAAAAAGACCAATCGTGACAGTGTATGTGCCGCTGTACGGACTCTAATTGGCTATGGCTACAATATTGAGCCACCTGACCAGGAGAGCAGTGAGTCTGTCCATCTAGTCATTTACCAAATCAGCCTTTTCAAAGGGAACTTAAAATCATACAATGAATTTTGTATTTGTAAACTTTTACTCATTGAAGCCTCTATGACCATTTATTTTAGGTGGCCATGGGGCTGGCAGTGGTCGGAGTGATAAGATCCGTGTGTTCAGGGCAGAGAAATCCTACGCCGTAACCCAGGGAAAATGGTACTTTGAGTTTGAGGCGGTAACAGTGGGAGAGATGAGAGTTGGGTGGGCAAGACCAAGTGTCCATGCAGACAGAGAGTTGGGATCAGATGACCTGGCCTATGTCTTCAATGGGTTCAAGGTACCTAAATGTTAAATTTTTTAGCATTCTTAGAGGCTTCTTTGTTTTAAGAACCTCCTATAGTTGTTAATTGCACCTAATGTGTTTACTGTCACTTTTGACCAATTTAATGTAGAGTAAAATATAAATATCTTTAAAAATGAAACCGAACAGTACTGTATAATATAATATATCTGATTTTTAACCGTAGGCTCAGCGTTGGCACATAGGGAATGAGCCATTTGGCCGGCAGTGGCAGTCTGGTGACGTGGTGGGCTGCATGATTGACCTGACGGAGCAGAACATCATGTTTACTCTGAATGGAGAAATGCTTATTAGTGACTCTGGATCTGAGATGGCCTTCAAAGACATTGAGATCGGAGAAGGTGAGAGTCACGAAAAGGAATAAGATTGAGATATTAGTTGCTGTGACATATAATAATATGTCCGTTGTTCTCCTGAGCAGGCTTCATCCCTGTGTGCAGTCTGGGGCTGTCTCAGGTTGGCCGTATCAACCTTGGGCAGAATGTGAGCAGCCTGCGTTACTTCACAATCTGTGGCCTGCAGGAAGGTTTTGAGCCTTTTGCCATCAACATGAAGAGAGATATCACCATGTGGTTCAGCAAGAGCTTGCCCCAGTTTGTGCCTGTGCCAACAGACCACCCTCATATTGAGGTAAAAACACACTGAAAATGCCTTATTAATTCATGTGAATCTCAGCTGCAGGTCTTTCACTTTCTCAATCAAGTGATGTTAAGTTAAACTAAAACTATTAAAAATCATCTTCATTCATTAAAACGAAGCTGAAATCAAATCAAATATGAATATTAGATGAAAAACTTTAATGATGTGAAAAAATGTTGTGAAAAATGTTGCAAATAACTCAAATAAGATGAAGTACTAAAATGATTAAACCTAAAACAGAAATCAAAATATATATAATATATAAAATATATAAATTAGATGCATTAAAAAAAACGAATAAATGACAATTCCTAGAACTTAAACCAAAATTAAAATGAAAACTGAACATATCAAATATTCTTCCAAATATGAATAAACACTGTAATAGTCTAAAAATACTAAAATAACACTGTCTCAGACCCTTTTCTTCTTTCATTGCTCCAACAGGTGTCCCGTGTGGATGGAACAGTGGATAGCGCCCCTTGTCTGAAACTGAACCATAGGACATTTGGGTCTCAGAATGCCAACACAGGCCTTCTGTTCTTTAGACTCAGCATGCCAATCGAATTCCATGAAACCTTCAAAGTGCCAGTGGGAGCTTCACCCCTCACCCGAACCCTCACTATCCCTGAGGATGAGGCCCTTGAGGTGGACCCTGAATCTGAATTTGAGCTCCTGAAGAAGTCAGCCACTCGTAAGGAGCAAGATGAGAAAGAAAAAGAGCCATCTGTCCCTAAAGAGCTTCCTGGCAACAAAGAGGGCGAGAATGAGAAGGACACCACCACAGAGAAGAGCAAAAAGAGAGGGTGAGAGAATATAAAGTAAATGAGAGATTTGTAATCCTCTCTTTTGTTTCTGAAATGACAAAGTATCCATGATTTCCAGGTTTTTTTCCAAGGCGAAGAAGGCAGCGTTTATTGCCCCACCACCGGTGGTTCCAACAGTGCCTCGTCTGATGGAGGACGTTGTCCCAGATGATCGAGACGATACTGATATTATCTCTAGCACAACGACTGTATGGATGAAATTTTATAATCTTTTCCTCACGAAATATCTTTGCATTACTTGCAGAATTTCGTCTAAATAATGCGTTGATCCTTGACAATGTTGTCATGTATAATAAAAGCTTCTTTTCATTCCACCAGTATTATTATTCAGTCCGGGTCTTTGCCGGACAGGAGCCCAGTGGAGTATGGGTAGGGTGGGTCACTCCTGACTACCACCAGTATGACCCACATTTTGATCTGGGTAAAGTCAGAAATGTAACTGTTACGGTTGGGGACGATAAAGGCAACATTCATGA
Source organism: Sinocyclocheilus rhinocerous (assembly GCF_001515625.1). Lineage (NCBI taxonomy): Eukaryota > Metazoa > Chordata > Actinopteri > Cypriniformes > Cyprinidae > Sinocyclocheilus > Sinocyclocheilus rhinocerous. Next base: position 401,369 of record NW_015663491.1, read on the forward strand.
CAGGTAAGACCATTCATGCTGCTACATACTTTAGTACATTTTCCACCAGAATAGGCATACATGAGTAAGGACCCAGGCTTAACTTAAACCATTTCATATCACTTTACATTTCTCAGAACAATACAGTGTCTTTCCTCTGCTTTCTTCAGTGTAAAACGCAGCAATTGCTACATGGTTTGGGGAGGAGAGTTTAGCAGCTCACAGCAAACACGCATCAGCCAGGAGGATTTTGTGATTGGCTGCTTGGTGGACCTGGACACAGGACTGATGAGCTTTACAGCCAATGGGAAAGAGATCAATGCCTTCTACCAGGTGAGAGAAAGTGGTCAAAGTGAAGTAGTTTAAATTACATGACTACATGTTTGCAGCAGTGTTCCAAGTGCTATATAATATAATATAATTTCATGTTTTTATTTATTCATCTCTTTTATTTTACAAATACTTAAAAGCACCATAATTGTATGCCCATTTAATGTGACATTAAGCTCTTTCTCTGTGTTTCAGGTGGAACCTAATACTAAGCTCTTCCCTGCTGTCTTTTGTTTGCCGTCAAGCCAGAACATGTTACAGGTGGAACTCGGCAAACTAAAGGTCACTATCTCATGCTGAAGATGTCATTTTGTTGTACAAACACTATATAGTAATTTTTAATGTAAATTATTCTTATTCTACTTTTTCTTTTCTGTATCCAGAACATTATGCCCATCTCTGCGGCCATGTTCCGTAGCGACCATAAGAATCCGGTCCCTCAGTGTCCTCCCAGGTTGGATGCCCAGATGTTGACACCTGTCATATGGAGCCGGATGCCCAATCACTTTTTGGCTCCTGAAACTGGCCGTGTGAGTGAGAGGCAGGGCTGGAAATTGCAATGCATGGAGCCTCTTATTATGATGGCGCTGCACATTCCAGAAGAAAACAGGTATTACATTAGTATGGAAATAGTTCCTGGCTATTTAATTAGAAATTAGAAAAAAATAAAATAATTCAGTGTGTTATGAAAAATTTAACTTTCAAAACTGAAAATGTTCTTTTCGTCTCTTCTCCAGGTGCATTGACATCCTGGAACTGTCGGAGTGCACCGACCTAATGAAGTTCCATTACCACACACTGAAATTGTACGGCTCGGTGTGCGCTCTGGGCAACAACCGTGTCGCTCACGCCCTCTGCAGCCACGTTGACGAATCGCAGCTCTTTTACGCCATCGAAAACACCTACCTTCCCGGCCCCATCCGCAGCGGCTACTACGACTTGCTCATCTCCATGCACCTAGAGTCTGCCAAGCGCAACCGTCTCATGACTAATAAAGAGTTCATTGTGCCCATGACGGATGACACACGTAGCATCACCCTCTATTCAGATGCTGAGAAGGCCCATGCGCTTCCTGGTGTTGGGCTCACCACCTGTCTACGCCCCAAACTACACTTTGCCCCAACTGGATTTGTGGGTACTAATGCAGACCTTTACACCCTCAGTCCCATTTTACCTCTGCAGGTAGGTGGAGGAAATGAAATGTGTGTCTTGTTGTAAAGACACAAAATTAGCATCTTAATTTCTCTTTGCTGCCTCTTTTTGTCTTTCTGTACTGTAGATGCTTAAAGACCATGCCCTCAGCATGCTTACAGAAGCCGTGCAGGATGGTGGGCAGGCCATGCGAGATCCTGTAGGTGGCAGCGTTGAGTTCCACTTTGTGCCCATTCTGAAGCTCATTAGCACCTTGCTAATAATGGGCGTGTTTGATGACAGCGACGTCAAGCACATCCTGAAGCTAATCGAACCATCCGTCTTCACTGATGGTGAGAACCCAGCTGAAGAACTGGAGGCTGCCAAAACTGGAGATGCCGAACAACAGCTGGTCTGCAAAGAGGAAGGAATGAAGGCAAAAGAGGAAGAGGAGGAAGTAGAGGGTGAAAATGAGAGAGAGCAGCTGGATGAAGCAATGGGAGAGGAAGAGGAAGAAGAGCTTGAAGAAGAGGAGGAGGATGAGCTCGAACCTGAGGAGGAGGAATATGAAAAGCATGCAGGAAAAGAAGGGAAGGAGGATGAACATGCTGCAGAAAAAATGGATAGAGAGAAAACAACAGATGAAGACGTTGAGAAAGAAACTGGTGCAGCAGAAGCAAAGGAAGAGGAGGATGTGGGAGAGGGACTGCTGCACATGAAGCTTCCTGAGTCTGTTAAACTTCAGGTGAAGTACTATTGATTGAAGACTTTAAAATATATTAGTATTTCTCTAACTTTTTGACTTTTTTTGTCTTTCTCATCCTTAGATGTGTACTCTCCTGCAATATTTCTGCGACTGTGAGCTACGTCACAGAGTGGAAGCCATAATTGCTTTCTCATACAGGTTTGTCAACCAGGTGCAGACCAATCAGAGACAGCGATATAATGAGCTCATGCAGGCCTTCACGATGAGCGCCGCAGAAACAGCTCGCAAGACCCGCGAATTCCGCTCCCCTCCACAGGAACAGGTACTGTTCAGCTGCTCTGGAGAGACAATGCAGCTTTGGTATATATAAAGCTTTTTTAGCTTTATATATACCAAGGCTTCTTTTTCTTGCCAGGGAAAAAAGAGCTAAAATTTACACTTACACTGTTTATTCAGGTGAACATGTTGATGAGCTTTAAGAACTCTCCAGAGGAGGAAGTTTGCCCCGTTCCTGAGGAAGTCCGGAATGACCTGCTGACATTTCACCATGACCTTTTGGCTCACTGTGGTCAGTTTAACCACACAGACTAAACCCTTTTCAAATAACTTATACTGTCACTGTTTCATATAAGGATAAAGGGGTCCTATTATGCTCTTTTACAAAGTCTTGATTTTGTTTTGGGGGATGTACTAGAACATGCTCTCATGCTTGGTTGTTCGAAAAACACATAATTTTTCACATAATTTACATTATTACAATACCTTTCTCCCCAGTCGGGCACAAACGGCTCGATTAGTTCCTGGTTTGATGAAGGCCCGCCTTCCGAAAAAAACGAAATGTCAAAACCGCGTGACAGGAAGTAAGTGCGCAAGACTGTCCCAGGTCTTAAAAAAACGCTCAAGAGCAGTGAACGCACACTAAATCCACACTATCTCAAATACCCCTCCGGAGCGGTATTCAAGGCTTAGTGTATCCCATCATGCATCATGTTCTGGAAATAAATCACGAGACTTTTTTGCGAGAGGTCACGGAAACCTTTCCAATGTAAGTTAAATATTAATAATAATAAGATATTACATATACTTTGGTAGTAAAACAAAGTGCGACACGTTTTATTGGTGCAAAGGTGAGTATATTTATTTTGTACATCATTTGCAACTGCTTTTTATCACTTAATTAGAAGCACCAGAAATTAAATTGTCATCTGTTAAAGGACTACTGAACAGACATTTAAAAGTTTATTTTAAAATGCAAAGTATTGAAAATAAAAATTTAAACTCTGTATACACTTGCGTTTTTACAACACTATAAGTGTGTCCCATCAGGTAATGAAAAGTTGTACACACACTTGTGGTCTCCATCCTCACTTGAACACTTGGGCCAAATACAGGAAATACGCCATATAAGTAGTCAAGTGCAAAGACCGCAAGTGTGGGTATTTGGACAAGGCAAGAGCCTACTTTTTTTCCATTGCGTATGTTTACCTATGGCTGAGAGGAGAGCGATCACATGAGCTCTGCCGTTGTCTTTCCTATTGGCTGTCGCTCCCGAAAGTCGCTCTTCATTTGCATAAAGTTGAAGGATTCTGAACGTTGTCGCGTCGCTTGTCTGAAGCGGCTCAGCATATGCGTACAGCTGAAAGCGCAGACTTTCAAACTATAGGCTACTTCCTTTGATGATAATCTTCGTCCAGTGTCAGCACTCGTCAGAAGTTATGACCGATAGCACTGTCTTTAAACACGTTTAAACTAGAGATGTGGTGGATATCTCATAACTCCCTCACACAAGCGCTTGTCAGCGCTGCCGTCTATTGATGTTGCGGTCTCCGGTAGATTGTTGTTATTGCATCTCTTCCTTTTCTTTTTCGGCTGGCCTGGGCCAGTGTTGCCACCTTGTGGACAAACTAATTAGTGCAAAATCAATTCAAGGCATATGTGCTGATGATTGGCGGGCTGCCAATTGAATAGCCCTGATGTAGGGAGTCACATGTATTCTCCTCCTCTGTTAAAGGGGTTCATATTGAAGAGGAAGAGCAGGAAGAGGAGTTGGACACCTCTCTGCGTGGGCGCCTCCTGAGACTAGTGGCGAAAGTTAAGAGCTTGCGAAAGAAGCCGGAGGCTGAGCCTGAACCTGAAGAAGATAAAAAACCCAGTAAAAGCCTTATTACTTCATATTAGACTTCAAAGTCCCTTTTTTCCATACTGTAATTACATGAACCTTTGCTCTTGTGTCACAGGTACTCTGCAGGAGCTGATTTCCCACACCATGATCCACTGGGCTCAGGAGTCTTTCATTCAGAACCCTGAGCTGGTGCGGCTCATGTTCAGTCTGCTACACCGACAGTACGACGCCCTGGGTGAGCTGATCCGAGCATTGCCCAAAGCCTACACTATCAATGCAGTGTCTGTGCAAGACACAATGGAGCTACTGGAGTGTCTGGGACAGATCCGCTCCCTGCTCATCGTACAGATGGGGCCTGAAGAGGAGAGGCTGATGATCCAAAGTATTGGGTGAGGGCATGATCGCACCCTTAAAGTAACAATAGCAACTGCAAAAGATATCTTCTGCTTACACTGTCAGGAATTTACACCACGCTGGTGTTGCAACCATGCTCTGTCTTTCTCTTTCAGAAATATTATGAGCAACAGGGTATTCTACCAGCACCCCAACCTGATGAGAGCTCTGGGGATGCATGAGACGGTCATGGAGGTTATGGTGAACGTACTTGGAGGTGGAGATTCCAAGGTACGCAGTTTTTAAAAGACACATTTTAATGCGATGTTCAAACATTTGATTGGTTTGAAAGATTTTTTAATATAATTTGCATTTTCTCTGAACAGGAGATCAGATTCCCTCGAATGGTGACCAACTGCTGTCGTTTTCTGTGTTATTTCTGCCGTATCAGCAGACAAAATCAGCGCTCAATGTTTGATCACCTGGGCTACCTCCTGCAGAACAGTGGCATTGGGCTGGGTAAAGTCTGATTTTAGAGAAACTCACCTTTTTAAGCTGTTTCTCCTTTTCATCTCCAGTATGTGTGTTTATGTTTAGCCTAGTTAAAATTGAAATCTTAAATCTAATTTAAATTTCATTATATTCAGCTATAAATGTTTATTATTTATTGTCACATCAGTCAACCAGTAAACATTTTTTTTTCAGGAATGCGTGGCTCCACTCCTCTTGATGTTGCTGCTGCATCCTGTATCGATAATAACGAACTTGCCCTGGCCCTCCAAGAGCAAGACCTGGAGATGGTGTGTCAACCTAGAGTACAAACGGAAAACTTTATGACCATTTTTTGTGGCTGCCAGAAAACTCTTTTTGTTTCTCTGTTTATGCAGGTGGTGAAGTACTTGGCAGGTTGTGGTCTGCAGAGTTGCCCCATGCTCTTATCAAAAGGTTACCCAGATATTGGGTGGAATCCCTGCGGAGGCGAGAAGTATCTGGATTTCCTGCGCTTTGCTGTATTCGTTAATGGTTTGTATTTATAATGTGATGATGGTTGTAACTGGACAAAGGAGTGTAGTTTGCATACATTAGATACTGTATACTCTTGGTTTGTTTGTTAGTGTGAGAATCTTAATATGACTACATAATAATAATGATAATAATAATAATAATAATAATTTATGGTGCAGCTTTGTTAGACCAAAACAGATCCCATCTAATATCCCTAAATTCAATTAAATTCAATTCAGTTCAATTAAACTGAATTGTTTTTCAACATTATATGTAATGTTCTCATTTCAGGAGAGAGCGTGGAGGAGAACGCTAACGTGGTGGTCCGACTGCTGATCAGGAGGCCTGAGTGTTTTGGTCCCGCGCTGAGAGGAGAAGGGGGCAACGGTCTGCTTGCTGCCATTGAAGAGGCCATTAAGATCTCAGAAGATCCTGCAAGAGATGGACCCACTGTTAAAAAAGACAGACGCTTCCCTATGTGTGTGCAAATTACCTTATCCTGACATCTTATCCTTAATTTTATCCTGACAAAGTCACCCAGTGTGATGCTTGTTTGGTTTCACAGTAGTATGTAGAGAGGTTTTTGAGTGTTTCTTGTTTATGTTGTGTCAGGTTTGGAGGTGAAGAGCAGCATGAGGAGAACAGAGTGCACCTGGGAAATGCCATCATGTCCTTTTACTCAGCTCTCATTGATTTGCTGGGTCGCTGTGCACCTGAGATGCATGTAAGTGCGTTTGTATGCTAATGTTTGAGTGATAATAAATGAAATCTGATTAATTGAACATCTCACACTTCCCGTCTTGCATAGTTGATCCAAGCTGGTAAAGGCGAGGCTTTGAGAATCAGGGCCATTCTTAGGTCTCTGGTGCCTATTGAGGATCTGGTTGGTGTGATCAGCTTGCCATTCCAGATCCCTGCTTTTGGAAAAGGTAATGATCAGTTAAGAACTTGTAGATAGATGCATGTATTCGTACCATTCTCACACTTCCAGTTTTGCCCATTACATTTCAGATAACAGCATCATTGAGCCAAAGATGTCTGCCAGTTTTGTGCCTGATCATAAAGCACCAATGGTCCTGTTCCTGGACAGAGTTTATGGCATAGACAACCAGGACTTCCTGTTGCATGTACTGGAAGTGGGCTTCCTGCCTGACATGAGAGCAGCAGCTTCCTTAGACACAGTAAGATACCTACTGTATCTTTCTTCACAAGCAAAAATGCTGTCTGTGATTGCATTCAAATAATATGAGACATATTGAGCTGTGGTGTTCACATGGGAAATGTGGGTTAAAGTTTAGCTTGCAACATGCTCTGTACATAACTGTCTGCAGTACTGTCACAATGACCATCCTGTTCTTTCTCTAAGGCCGCATTCAGCACTACCGAAATGGCCCTGGCGCTGAACCGTTACCTGTGCTCCGCTGTGCTTCCTCTTATCACTAAATGTGCTCCTTTATTTGCCGGCACGGACCACCGTGCCATCATGATCGACTCCATGCTTCACACCATCTACAGGCTGTCCCGAGGACGCTCTCTAACCAAAGCTCAGAGGGATGTTATTGAGGAATGCCTCATGTCTTTGTGCAGGTGAGTGTTATGCACAGCAGCAAACAGTAATAAAACAACAAGTGTGCATTCAAAACATGTTTAGCCTTAGTTGATGTCATTATTTGCATAATTTTGATGATGATTTATTATGTAATGTTTGCTTTACAGGTACCTGCGTCCATCCATGCTCCAGCACCTCCTCAGGCGGCTGGTGTTTGACGTGCCGATTCTGAACGAGTATGCTAAAATGCCCCTTAAGGTATGGCATTATTATTTCATTACACATTCAGTAGGTACTATTAATTTAAACTTGTTTCTACAGTTATCTAACCTGTGTGATTATTTTGCAGCTGCTTACTAATCATTACGAGCGTTGTTGGAAGTACTATTGTTTGCCTAATGGCTGGGCTAACTTTGGCGTATCATCAGAGGAGGAGCTTCATCTGACCCGTAAACTCTTCTGGGGAATTTTTGAATCTCTAGCCCACAAGGTGGGAATACACCCTCTTTTGTGTAATAAACACAAAAGATGCTGTTTGAGAGTGTTATTCTGTCCCAATATGTAGTGAAAAGACAGAGCAGCATTGTAGCTTTTATAATTTGTGTCTACCAACAGAAATTTGATGCAGAGCTATTTAAAATTGCCATGCCATGTATATGTGCGATTGCTGGAGCGATTCCTCCTGATTATGTGGATGCCAGTTACTCCTCCAAAACAGAGAAAAAGGCCTCTGTCGATGCTGAGGGCAACTTTGATCCCAAACCTGTGGATACGACCAAGTACGTTTAATTATTAAATTATTCTGTTAAGCGTGATAAATAAAATAAACAAAAAGTAAAATATTTGATTACTTAAGCCGTTTTAATGTTCTCTTCTTATAGCACTATCATTCCAGAGAAGCTGGACGGTTTCATCAACAGATATGCAGAATACACACACGATAAATGGGCTTTTGAAAAGGTATGCATTTTATTATTTGTTCACTTATGTATTTATTTATTTTTTTATAACACATTGCTAGGGGGTCTGTAGGTTGCAAGGGTGCTGCTAAATAGTTGGTAGTATGTTATGAGTGGTTCCTAGGTGGTTAGTTTCTGATTTATTCGTTTATTTATTTATTTGTGTAAGAGTCTTACCAGTGCCTTATAATCCATCAGATTCAAAACAACTGGACTTTTGGTGAGGTGCTGGATGAAAATGCCAAGACTCATCCAATGCTCAGGCCTTACAAAACGTTCTCTGAAAAGGTAACAGACATCATACGTATAATATTAGATTTTCACTCTCTCTGTCACTATGGTGAACTTAGAAACAAGTAAACACTAAAGCCAAGTGCAGAATAAACAAATTTAACAACGATAAACCAAAAGCATATATTAGAACCAGAACAAAAACAAGAACCAATGCTGATAACACCAATTAAACACTAAATAAGACAATAATACCTAAATCAATGAATAAATCAATAAAGACACTGCAAACAGACAGCTAGGAAAGGCATTAAAAAAACTACATAGCCAAAATTTCAACATAAAAGTCCAAAGCAAGACACAGAACGGGATATTTGACTCTCTCAGACTTCATAGTGCTCTTTTTGTTTATTGCAAGAGCCTTATTTCATATATTTTAATTCATTAATGTTTGCATTAGGATAAAGAAATCTACCGCTGGCCCATTAAAGAGTCCATCAAGGCCATGATTGCGTGGGAGTGGACGCTGGACAAAGCCAGAGATGGAGATGACGAGAAAACCGAAAAGAAGACAGCTCGCAAGATCTCACAGACTGCACAGGTAAGGACAGAGAGTGGAAAAATATCTTGAGATACTAACCAAATACTAGCTGCATACTATCATATAAGCATGATATTATAATTCATTTATTTTCATAGGTGACTTATGACCCCAGTCATGGCTACAGCCCTCAGCCCATTGATATCTCAGGCATGACACTTTCCAGAGAGCTACAGGTACACAGTGCTAATGCATATTCCCATTTAGTTCAATATCAACATTTAATACAATAGAAAGCATCATAGCTAACCACACACTACGTGTTCTAGTCCATGGCAGAGCAGCTTGCAGAAAACTACCACAACACCTGGGGGCGCAAAAAGAAAATGGAATTACAAGCAAAAGGTTTGCATTTCTCCAATGTCTCATCAGTAAACATTTTTCAAATTGTTTTGCTGCAGTATTATTATAATTTGTATTTTAGTTGCAGCTCTTTTTAGTTTGTCCACATCTCTCTTTTTGAATTAGGGGGCGGCACACACCCTTTGCTAGTGCCTTATGACACACTGACGGCTAAAGAAAAGGCTCGAGATAGAGAGAAGGCATATGAGCTGCTCAAGTTTCTCCAGCTGAATGGATATGCTGTGACAAGGTACAGGAGCCACTGAAACCCATATATACGCCAAAATATTATAATTGCTATAATTCTGATTGTCTAAAATCTCTCTGTCCAGAGGGCTCAAAGATATGGAAAGTGACATTTCCTCTATTGAGAAGCGTTTTGCATATGGCTTCCTACAGAAGCTGCTAAAGTGGATGGATATTGCCCAGGAATTCATAGCCCATCTTGGTACAACTTTCTTTATCCTTGTTCTTTATCTTTATTGCATGAATTTAGGGAATAATTGAAATAAACTAAATTTCCTGTAACATTTGTGTTTACAGAGGCTGTTGTGAGCAGCGGCCGTGTGGAAAAGTCGCCACACGAACAAGAGATAAAGTTCTTCGCCAAGGTCAGGCTCTCGTGGTCTATACGCCCAAAATGTCTTTCAGCATCTGAACATTAGCACAGGACTGTGAATAATTTGTGATTTTTTTCTATGTCATCCTCAGATTCTTTTGCCTTTAATAAATCAATATTTTAAAAATCACTGCCTCTACTTCCTTTCCACACCTGCCAAAATCCTGGGCAGTGGCGGACATGCCTCCAACAAGGAAAAAGAGATGATTGCAAGGTAACAACACACTTACAGACACTTTACCAAATGTTTATGGCAAATACAAGTCCAAATCTTCTTACCTCATGTATTTTGTTACGTTTATTTCACCCAGTGTTCTTCTCGCTGCCTTCTTTTCCTTTTTTCTCTCATTTATTCATCATGTTCCTTTGGTTTCCTTTTATTTGGTGTCAGCATCTTCTGTAAGATGTCTGCCCTGGTGCGACACAGAGTGTTTCTCTTTGGTAAGATATCTACTCTGCTGTCTTCCATCACTTTTCCTTTCTGTTTTCTTACTGCTTTGCTTTCTTTTTGTGTTGCTCTCCATCAACTAAATAAGTAGAGCATCTAATTTGCTTTACCTATGGGTCTAAAAAAAGCTGAATTTCTGTCCTTGATGTAATACCATATATTTGTGATGCACAGGTACGGATGCACCTGCTATTGTCAACTGCCTTCATATCCTTGCACGGTCACTTGATGCCAGGTAAGTCACTGAAATTAATTTCCAGTCAGAATGGAGAAAGTTTGTGAAGTAGTTAAATGTTGCATTTTTTACATTTTATTTCTCTGACGTTAACAGAACTGTGATGAAATCTGGACCTGAGATCGTAAAAGCAGGACTGCGTTTGTTCTTTGAGAGTGCAGCTGATGACATTGAAAAGATGGTGGAGAACCTCAAACTCGGTAAAGTGTCCAAAGGCAATCAGGTACAGCTTGAGTAATGCTTACTGTATATGACAAAGATAATTTGCTGCATTGTTTTTGCATGGCATGATTATTTTTGTTTTTTATCTCTCAGCCGGTTAAAGGTGTATCCCAGAATATTAACTACACCACAACAGCTCTGCTCCCTGTCCTCACTTCACTGTTTGACCACATCGCTCAACACCAATTTGGAGATGATGTTATCCGTAAGGACTTTTTTTGAAAACTGAAATGCATAAATACAGTATGTTTTTAATAGTTTTAAAATGTAGTTAAATTAACCTGTCTCTTTTTGTTTCTGTTAGTGGACGATTTGCAGATGTCCTGTTATCGAATCACGTGTAGTATCTACTCTTCTGGAACTGTAAAAACACCTCATGCAGAGAGGTTTGTTAAGAGTGTATTTGTGTGTGTGTATAAGTCTGTATGTGATGTGACTGTGGTTGAGGTTTCTGTAACTTTCCTCTATATTTACATTAGGCATAGACCAGCCCTTGGAGAATGTCTTGCTCATCTCGCTGCAGCCATGCCTGTGGCCTACCTGGAGCCCCATCTTAATGAATACAATGCGTTTTCAGTGTACACTACCAAGACACCTAGAGAAAGAGCAAGTAAGTCCTCTCTTTGCAGCTACACTACCGATGATACAACTTGGAATGTTACAGAAGATTTTTCAAATAAATGCTATTCTTATGAACTCTATTCATCAAAGAATTCTGGGGGGGGAAAAAATCAGTTTCCACAAAAAATATTAGGCAGCACAACTGTTTTCAATATTGATCATAATAGGAAATGTTTCTTGAGCACCAAATTCAGATATCAGATGATTTCTGAAGGATCATGTGACACTTAAGACTGGAGTAATGGCTGCTGAAAATTCAGCTTTTACATCACAGGAATAAAATACATTTTAAAATGTAATTTTAAATTGTAATAATATTTCACAATATTAGTGTTTTTACTGTATTTATATTGAAATAAAATGCAGCCTTGATGAATACGAGAGACTGCTCGAAAACATTTACAAATCTTATGACACCAAACTTTTGAATGGTAATATATATATCCATTTCTGTATTTGTTTCTGACTTTTATTCTTCCTTTAATCGACAGTCCTGGGCCTTCCGAACCACGTCCATGAGCTGTGTGACATTCCTGAGCTAGACATATTATTGAAAGAGATTGGGGACCTGGCTGAATCGGGGGCTCGCTACACTGAAATGCCTCATGTGATCGAGGTCACCCTGCCCATGCTGTGTAACTATCTGCCCCGCTGGTGGGAGAGAGGAGTGGAGATCTTTCCCGAATTGGAGGGTAAGTTGTGTACAGACGTCACCTCTGATCATCTCAACCAGCTTCTGGGAAGTATCATGAAAATTGTGGTCAACAACTTGGGAATTGACGAAGCTTCCTGGATGAAGAGGCTTGCAGGTACGAGAGGTTTTGATTCTCAAGTCTGTGTTTGTATTTTAGGTTCAGTACTTGATCTTCAACATAATATCCTTGTCTCGATCCAGTGTTCTCCCAGCCTATTGTGAGCCGAGCCAAAGCAGAGATGCTCAAATCCCATTTCATTCCCACCATGGAGAAGCTGAAGAAGCGTACAGCTAAAGTAGTGGCTGAGGAGGAGCACCTGCGTATGGAGGGGAAGTCTGAGGGGGACGAGGAGGAAGGCACTATTAGAGATGAATTTGCAGTTCTCTGTAGAGACCTATATGCGCTGTACCCTCTTCTCATCCGCTATGTGGATAACAACAGGTATTTTGTGGTTCCTGTGTAGGTTTTTTTTTAATGGATTCATTTTAGCTCTCTTGACATTTTAAATGTCGCATGGGTTTTAGAGCAAGATGGCTGACGTGCCGGGACCCAGATGCTGAGGAGCTGTTCCGCATGGTGGGAGAGGTCTTCATCTTCTGGTCCAAATCTCATGTAAGAGACAAATTTCTGACTCATCACAACTCGCAGTATCAGCAGACATGATAAATACTTTAATTGAAGCCACAGTATATGACATTCGAACGCAACGATCTACAATTCTGTGTTACCTCACTGATCTTCTCATTCTCTCTGCAGAATTTCAAGCGAGAGGAGCAAAATTTTGTGGTGATGAATGAAATTAACAATATGTCCTTTCTCACTGCTGACAGTAAGAGCAAGATGAGCAAGGTGAGGCCCTTTGAGATGTGCAAGCAATGGGACATAGACTTTCATATTTGACTAACGATTTACTTCGATATTTGATTATTATGTGGTCAGAGTATTTTTTATTGAGTGAATTCATACATCTATATTAGTTTTTTGACAATTTTACATTCATTCATTAATTACATTTGCATAATAGTTTTGTTGTAAGTGTTTCTTTAGAATGATTTCTATATTGTATTTATTAATATTTTGAAGTTGTCTTTTCTATATTTTTAGTTTTCATTTTAATTTTAGTTTAGGTTTAAGTAGTTAATTTTTATTCTTTTTTTTTTAATGAATAAAAAATTAATAAAGGTAAATATATCTATTTAGCTTTTTTTTTATTTAAGTTTTATTACATCAGTTTAAACTTATTTCATGTAGTTGCCAAGGCAGCATTTCTAAAATTTAAGTTAAGTTTTCAACTAATATTTATATTTTACTTAATGTTATGTTATTGTGTTGTTAGTAAATTTGAGACTAATTTCATCCCGTACTATGTCAGTTACCAAAAACAATTTTCAGTCATTTTAGTTAAAAATAACAACACTGGTTGTTAATGCCGTGAATGTAAATGCTGCGATTTTTAAAAATAGTTAATAAACCAAAAGTGAATGGTTATTTGGCATCGAGCTCCACATCAAAGGTAAAGTATGCTGTGCTTTCATGCGTTTTCTGAAGACGTTGCGTTTATTCTTGCTGTCACAAAGGCAAGTGCTTTTCGGATGCGTTTTACAGGATTTAGATCACAGTGTTAATGGTGTTCTCTCTCTGACTGTACCCTGTCCTCTTTTTCTCATCTGGATGCTGGTGGGTTTCTAGACCGGGGACTCTGAGGTTAGCTTCTCTGACTGCACGACTGCTGTGCTACCGCATGGCACCTCACATCTGGGGGGGCATTTCATCAACCCCCCCAACACACTGGCACTCTACACACGCATAACAGTGACTTCTCAACTGTTTGACCAGACTAGTGTCTCACACTCTCCTTTACATGCTGCATTTGTGGATAGATTTCATGCTAGATAGCATAATGGTTGTTGTTTTTCCCCCAAAATGGTAGTACTCCTAATGGATTGGATTTCTAAGAGATACAGAATTGAAAATGTGAATTTGAGAGAATATAATAAAAGAATTATGGGTAAAATGGCTACTATGATGCAGATGAAAAGATAGGCCCTCTCAGTTTCAAGAAACATCCCATCCCCACGGACACAAGGGCCACAGGGCGCCTGTTGTCCTGCCAGTGTGTGAGGGGGGGGGAGTCTGAATGGAGGCGTTTGATGAAAGAACGCTTTGTAGAGGCTCATGGCACTTGATTCCATGTCCGTCGCAGAGGGTCCGAGCCCTTGGAGGCCTGTGCCATCACCCTGTACAGCAGTTTGCATCTGTTGGACTGTAGTTCGGATGGGGATCTTCATACATCTCTTATCTTCCTTTTCTTTTTGTATAACGGCTGCAGGTTGGGGTCAATATTTAATCTGTTCAGGAAGTCAACTGAGACAGAAATGCACACATCAAATGATTCAAACTGTATTTCAGTTCATTTCCTAAACTGGATTCATGTGAAGGAATTTGACCTCAATTAATGTATATTTCGTCATACATCCTCCTTGACAAAAGGGGGCATTTAGAGTCCATCCTTTAATGTGTGCTTACTTAATCCCCCCCTTAACTGGAATTGCTGCCGTACTTGTATCCAATGGCTCACATCTCCATATTGTTCCATTTTTGTCTCCCCATCCACCCCTTTTTAACCCATGAACCCTGATGCAATCAAAAGAAAATGATTGAGGTGGGATTGTGGAAAAAGGGATTACATTTGCATACTTTAGAACTAATGTAACCTCTAAAACTTGGCTTTAATTGTTCAGTTGCATTAACATAGTGGTCTACAGCTCAAATGACAGAATAGATGGATTTATTCAGACCAGGGTTGAAAGGAATATAAGAGCCAAATCCAGACCAATACCAGAGCGCTTAAGACCCAGACCCAGACAAAGAGGTGTTAGTCCAAGTTATGAGACCCACACAAAGGCCATGTTTATTATGATTTTTAATGGTCGTAACCCTAAAGTTTACTGTATTACCCAGTAAACTTTTTCCCGTTAGAGTGGGTGTGGCCATTTGTAAATTTTAATGGGTCTAGCTTCCGGTCTCATCCGCTTCCAGCTATTTTTAGCTGTACAAAACGGCTTGTTTTGCTGCTTGATATTGCAAACTGGTGTTTCTTACCATATTATTTTAATATTGTCTTATTTATGAACACACTGGTTTGTAGTGTAAACAGTTTTACCCTTTACTGCGCTTTGTTATTCTTCTCGTTATTTCCCTACAGTGGCTAATGAACCGTAAGTCTCACACATTCACAGAAAACTGCATACTTTTGCGTTGGAAAAATAAGGTGGATATTTTTTTAACAAGTAAAAGGCCTTTTAGTGTAATTCTATAAATGATCACCTTCAGATCATGGATTGTGTTTTTTTGTTGTGAAAACTTTACTAATTTTTTATAAAGTAAACAAGAATCGTGTTAAATCATGTTAAAATGTAAATATTAAACACTATACATCAGGCTTTTGAGGAACTGTTATTTGTCCATTTCTCAGGCATCATTGGATTGGATTTTTTTAACAATTAAAATAACAGATTTTGCATCATAAACCTAAGCATTTAAATATAATCTTACTAAGAAGACATATTATTAGGACATATCCAGTGATAGCTGGAATCTATCATAATTTAATCTGACGTTTTGACCATATAAATGCCATTCCATATAAGTATAAAGACCATCTCATTTTTTGCTCAGTCTGGGCCTCTGAATAAAAGTGAGGTGTTTTTTCCTCTTTTAGTTTGAGCTCTGTATGCTGTATCATACTGTATGAACCATAAAAGCCTGTGTGCTGTTCTATAAACATTCTGTGTTTAGTCTAATAAAAGTTCCAGTTAAGTTAGTGCCCCCTTCTGTTCAAGGTTAAGTACTGCATATAATGTTGTTGGGTCCTTATATGATGACATCACAAGTGTGAGCAAGGGTTTCAGCAGTACAGTAGCAGGGAAGAGCATGTGGTTGTGGCTGTTATTGTTCCTCGATTTAAGTTGATCCGAAGGCACATTCGTTTGACGTTATTCCATGTTCAATAGTAACGCTAAGAAATGATTCCTCGACTCTGTTGTCTTTGGGAGGCGTTTTCTGATTGCCGAATCAAGCAAGGTGTTTGATACAAAAGGCAGAACAGCCTGACATAATAAATAAAGGATACTCAGCAAAACACATATGCAAACACATTTTTTAAAATGTTTGTCTAAAGGTTCAGTTAACTGTTCCAGGCTTTACGAGTAAGATCAATACTCAAATTCAGATTCAAACAACTACAGTGTATTCTCTCTCACACACAATGGGTCTCATTAATGAAGCGTATGCAGATCAATTTTTGTCTAAAACCTTTCTTACTTAATTATTGCATTCAAATCAGTTACATAAAATGTATTTTGCTCATGTTTCCTAAATGAGGCCCAGTTTCTAAAACTTGAGAGTGGGTTGGTTTGGAGGGGCAAAACTGGTGCAACCAGGACGCGTGTGATCAAGATTACAGAAATAATTTCCTTTGTCTCTATGGGTTGGGTTTCTTCAAGGTTGGCAACCCAAAATGAGTCAAAAGCAATCGTTTCCCCTTAGTTTTATAATTAACTCCACTGAATGTGTTTGTTATTGTTACTGAGTGTGGGATTGCAGTTCCTCCTCCACCCACTGAGGCTGAGCATGTTATGACTGTGCATATCCTTGCAGACCTTTTCAGTGCATGGAGTGTATTAAACTGCACTGACACATTACAGCACCGGCCAACCTGTAGTGCCTGCTTCTATTATGTGTCTGAGCTAAGATGATGTTGCAGTTGAATGATTTTTGCCCCTTTTGATGCTGTCACCTCTCTGTTAAGTTACAGTAGTATTGAGATTTCAGCTTCAGACCTACTACAACTTGTCTTCCCCACTAAGCCCCACTGTTGTTGTCTATTTTGATAAAAAGCGACCCTGAACATTTACCCTTCCTTCCCTCTTAATGAGCCTATTAATCAGATTGACTCATTTCTAAGGACTGTTCTCTAAAGAAGTCCTAACTTAAAAATAAAATCTAATGACTGAAATAATGCCTTCAAGTAAGGATGGATTGGTCTGTTTAGTTGTCTAGGTCCTGGTGAGAGAACAGGAAGCTTTGGATTTTGCTCAATAAAATGATAGTACACTCTTGAGGTGGACGTCCATTTTGTGGTCAACAGACTCTGTTAGCACATCATTCAATATGAAAATCGTCTCACAAGATGCTAAGGTTTCATTGAAAGTAATTTCATGATGTCAATGTCAGCTGTCATGCTTTGAATGTTACTGTCATCTCAGGCTGGTGGCACGGATGTGGAGCGTACCAAGAAAAAGAGACGGGGAGATCGATACTCTGTTCAAACATCCCTCATTGTGGCGGCCCTGAAGAAAATTCTTCCCATTGGACTAAACATGTGCTCTCCTGCAGACCAGGAGCTCATTAACCTGGCCAAGACACGCTATTCTTTGGTAGTGTGGTCCCATCTATTTGTCTGTCTGTCTTAGGATGTTTTAATAAAGTTTTACATGAAAACTTTAGGTTGGCCACTAAACAGGAAAACTGAAGCATATCTGTTGTGTCTTTGACCCATAGAAAGACACAAATGAGGAGGTCAGAGAGTTCTTGCAAAATAACCTGCACCTCCAGGGCAAGGTGAGTGTATGTCTGATGTTAAAGTCTTTTTAAAAAGTGTTTTTGCAGAAATTTGAATGCGATCTCTCTCTCCTCAGGTTGATAACCCGTCTATGCGCTGGCAGATGGCACTGTATAAGGAAATGGCAGGAAAGGCAGAAGATGCAGATGCCCCAGAGAAAGTTGTGATGCGGGTTCAAGAGGTCTCTGCAGTTCTCTACCACATTGAAGTGGTGAGTTTGAATTCCAAGGTCTGAAACTCCTAGTGCAATGCAAGTAATGCACACTTTGGTGACCACTCACCCACACTGCCACTATATTTCAGTATCCAACTCAAATTGCTTCAGCTGTTTGTAGTCTAGACCAGTGTTTCCCAACCTTTTTTTAGTCGCGGCACCCTTTGGACATTTTAACAAACTTGTGGCACCCTACAAACTAAATTGTCACAATATTTAAATTTCTAACTTCAGTATGATAATTTGAAAAGTATAGATATTCGGTACAGCAGGGAAGAACTGCAGAATATAATGTCATACAGATATTTTTAATATTATTAAAAAATTTGTCCATCAATGGTGGCAATCAGTAGACTAATTTCTAATGAAGAGACCAATTTATATGACAGATTTTAATGTAGGCTTTTATACATATGTAAACATGATTTAATTACCATTATAACTAGCTATCTCACAAATTTTTGCTCACTCAGTGTTTTTTTAATTTTACAGTGTCGGCTCAATTTTTGAGTGGACTTTGCTGTTCCGATTCGCATGAACGGTATGAGTGGAGCTGAGCGGAGCGCACACGCATAGAGCGGGATAATACGCAGAGCGTCACACCACGTGAAAGTGAAACCTGAGCGGTGAACTAATTTTCGGCAGCCGAAATTTCGGTGCATCTCTAATTATTGGCGACATCAGAAATGGATATTATAGTATAGTATATAGTATCATAATAGATGCTTTTTTTGAACATTTTAGTAATTTAAAAATATTAAAAAAGGATTTTTTACATGGCACCCCTGCTCTCGACAGACGGCACCCCGGTTGGGAAACACTGGTCTAGACGACATAATATCCATTCCATATGTGGTTTAAAATCTGAAAATGCCCTAAGATAGTTGTTCTTTTTACAGACTGAGCACCCTTTCAAGTCCAAAAAGATGGTTTGGCATAAACTGCTGTCAAAGCAACGACGTAGAGCAGTGGTGGCTTGTTTTAGGATGACTCCACTTTACAACCTGCCCAGGTGAGACAAGACAGGTCACAATCATACAACATACATACATGTTTCTGCACTAGTCGGTCTGATTCATAGAATGAATAAAAGAGATAATGGTGGATTAGAGAAGATATATAAATGTGTATTGTCTCTCTTTCAGGCACAGAGCATGTAACATGTTCCTGGATGGGTACAAGCGAAACTGGATCCAAACCGAAGGATATTCCTTTGAGGATAGAATGATTGATGACCTGTCTGTATGTGCTCCCAAATTAACAAAAATAACTGATGAATTTTAGTGTGAAAGAAATTGAGTGGAGTATATTTCCTGTTAGCTTTGTTTTTCCCTGTAGACAAATTTAGTAACAGATTTCTTTTTCTCAATGACATAGAAAGCAATGGAGAAAGAAGAAGAGGAGGAAGAAGAAAAGGAGACAAAGCCAGACCCTCTTCATCAGCTCATACTTCACTTTAGTCGCACAGCCCTCACCGAGAAGAGGTGAGACCCTCTTTATATTACCAGTAATAATAATAATAATAATAATAATTCATTACATTTATATAGCACTTTTCTAGGCACTCAAAGCGCTTTACATTGTGAGGGGGTATCTCCTCATCCACCACCAGTGACTATTCAGGTTGTTCACATAGTCTTTTGGTGAAGTTATGTAATCATCCATTACAAAATAAAAACAATTTACAGATATGTAATGAATAGGTTTAGAAGTACTCTATAATGTACAGTGTTCATAAGTAATGCAACAGTCAATTATACAGTTTAACAGTCATTATACGAAGAAATGTGACCACATATTATGATCTAAAAATTCTAAATATGTATGTCTAATCTAAAAATGATATGGTTTTTAGAATTATTAACAAAGAAAGCAACTTTAGGATCAATTAGGATTTAAAATGTAGGCATGTTTTTGCGTCTTTTATTTCCTTTGATTATTTTTTTCCCTGATTCTGCTCTGTCACAGTAAACTGGACATAGATTACTTATACATGGCATATGCTGATATCATGGCTAAGGTGAGACCTCTCTGTCTTATGGTTAACAATCATCACCAATTTAGTCATTTATTTTATATATTTAAAATATATTGTTACTTTACTGTAACTTGTAACTTTTCTCCATTTCAGTCAAGCCATTTTTCTATTTTATTTTAGATTTTTTTTTAATTGTTTTTAAATACATAGAAGGTTCCATCACAAGATCTCATGCTGTGTAACATTCTTTGTGTCCATCTCTGGTGAATTTAGAGTTGCCACATGGGTGAAGAGGATGAGGGGGGCGAGGAGGAGGAAGAGGGGGGAGAGGAGGAGATGCCCTTTGAGGTGCGACAGACAGAGATGGTAGGGGGAGTCCGGGGGCTGGGGACGGGGAAGACACAGAAGCGGTAGACCCGAGTGACATCCAAACCAACCACTGTATCATCCATCCATCCATCCATCCATTCACTCACATCCCATTTTATGTCTCTTTGTCCAGGCTGTGCTCTCCGTCTCTCCATCTGACTCCATCTAATATGTTTTATCACATTACACTGCATCATCTTTAACATGTTTCTTTTTTTACAATTGATATTAAATTTTGAGCCACCTACTAAACACAGATATTAATTGTACAAAATATCTGAATACATTTAAATACAATAAATGAAACGTCAAAAACAGTAACTTATATTTTATACCAAAAGAGCATCATTATTCTGATGTGTTTAGTAGTTTAGGCTTAAGGATATTTTTTATGCTTTTTGTTGTACCATTCAGTGTTTGGATAACCTAAAGCTGCAACATGTGATAGTTTTCTAATATGTCGCAAAAATGACAAAGTTACTCAACAAATTGCATTGATTGGCCATGAAGCTTTTAAGTCATATAATACTTTAAAATGTAACAGATAAAAAATATAAAAACAGAAATTATACAGTATAACGTTATAATTTCACGAGGCAATTTTGAGACCTCAGTGTGTGAAAATTCACCTGTTGCAGCTTTGATGTCCAAAAGAAGCTATATCCTCATTGTTTCTTTTTAATCATTTGTTGAATGACATGTTTTTTTTTATCATTTTCTTGCTATGAGCTATAAGATTGATGTGTAAATGAACGTGCATTTACTTCTATATGCTGTTTTACTTTGAGCAATAACTAATAACGTATTTGTCATTGTTTCTGTATGCTTTCTATTCTTACCTTGATTTCCTTTAACTCATTCACAATAATCATGTGAAAGTGACTAATCACTGTTTTCTCAATATTACTGACATAGTATACTGACACACAGACTACAGTTAAAGCCAGAGCAGTCTCCTAGTCCACACACACAGACACAGACACAGACAGACAGACAGGAAGGAACAAACACACAGATGCACCTATAACGAAGTGGATTGTGCACGCCATACACATACACACACGCACACTCAATCAGGCTGAGCATATATGTATAGACATAGGAAGAAGAAATGCACCATATATTCCACACTTTTGGGTGCTTACTTAGGTCAGGCTTACACGGGAGGGGGGTGGCATGGGTGGGATGGGAGGTTTGGGAGGGGGGTGTACTGTATTATGCATGCAGTAATTATAAACGTATACGCTTTATGATTTATAAAATTTTTGGCAAAGCGAGCTTATGTAAGTAAACCACCATTTGTAATTGCTTTTACATTTTTCTCTTTGCAGTACTGTTTACATATGTCTGTAATAAAAAAGCTTGCTTTTATTATCTGTTAATGATAACATTATGTTATGGAATTGTATTTGCTAAAGAAAAACTATAATTACAATTCCAGTTTATTTCCAAATAAACTGATGTTTGATGATGCTGGGTTAAGGGTTACGAATATTCTACAGAAGCACTTTCCTGAGTTTACAGTTCACTTTCCAGGAGACAGAGCTGTAGATGAGTAACACCTGCATGGTTCTTTGTTTCTCTGTAAGATGCAAAGCCATCAGGAGAGTTTACTGTAGTCCAACGTTTGCTCTGATAGACAAACGTGAGAAATTAGAATGACTGTCCCAAAACTAATGAGGATGATGGGAGCATGCTAAATGAAAATGACTGAAAGAGAAGAGAATTTTCGAATATAAAAATAATAATCACATCAGCAGGGCCCAAATCATTTACAAGCACTCACAATCACCTGATCTTGCCTTAACACTGTTATAATCACATTTTAACTCAAATAAATAAATGTTCACTTTGTGTTGCATAAGATATTTAGACAAACATTTGAGAAAATCGCTGTAAAGAATTGATGATACTGCTGAAAAGGAAAGTTGTAAACGTTAGCAGTGTTTGTGGTTGACTTGATGAAAGCCTCAAACAGTTTTGGGTTGCCATGACAATAACTTAATATTCTCACTGCTGCCCTATGTCATAGTCTCAGTAAAAAGCAGCTTCTAAAATTAGAAATACCCAATTAGATTGAAAATGCAAGTTTTTTTTCTTTGATGTATTTCTACATTTTTTTCCATCGCCCATAAGATAAGACTATTAAAAATGACAAGTAGTAAATGGCCAAGATAGAAAAATGAACGTTTTTGCTTATAAAGAAAGATGATTTTAGTGTTATTGTTAGATGGCTGTAGTTCAATTAGAGGGACAGGGAGATTGAGCAGAAAAAAACAATTGTAAGAAGGGAGAAATGTTAAGGCTTTCAGACGGTTCAATTTTGCCATGTTTAACCCTATAGGAGAAAGAGATGGAAAAGCAAAGACTCCTCTACCAACAGTCACGTCTCCACAACAGAGGGGCTGCTGAGATGGTCCTACAGATGATTAGCGCCTGCAAGGGTACATGTTCACCTCTTTTCAGGTCTCTTTTTTTTCTTTTTTTTTGAAGTTTGAGCTCTTTGGTCTCCATTTATTTTAAAATCTTTTTTTTTTTGTACAGGTGAGACTGGTTGCATGGTCTCTTCCACCCTAAAACTTGGTATTTCCATTCTAAATGGTGGGAACAGTGAGGTCCAACAGGTTAGATCAAAGTCATCTGCATCATGGAGGCATGACAGTGAATTAGACCCTAAACTAATGCTGAGATGTAACAGCATTGGTAATTTGCTTGCAGAAAATGCTGGACTATCTGAAAGACAAGAAAGATGTGGGTTTCTTCCTCAGTGTCCAGGCTCTAATGCAGACCTGCAGGTATATTCTGACTGGGAGCTGTTGTCACCTCGCATTCATATTAGTTAAATGATTCATTAAATCAGTGTTTGTGCCTCTTTTGCAGTGTTTTGGACCTGAACGCCTTTGAGAGGCAGAATAAAGCAGAGGGTCTAGGTATGGTGTCAGAGGAGGGAACAAGTAAGTAATATGAACGATCTAGAATCTTTTTTTCATCAAGAATAATACCAATATATTGTTGAAAGGAAGATCAGTTAAGTCCTATCAAATGTGATTTTGCAAGTATAGAGTAACTATAGCATATAGAGATTGTTGAATGCATTAACGTGTAGAATGTCTTGTTTGGCTCCAAAATTTAAGGCCAAAATGAAATACAGCAAGTATTCAGACATCCATCTGTAATCATACATGTTTGGTCATTCTAACATGGAAATGCACATCATTTGTTAAACAAATATATCCGTTGAATAAATTAATTGTAACCATATTGTCATACAGTCTTACCATCTCCAAATTTAATAATCTAGTCTAATATGATGTCAATAAACAGCTTATGATATTGGCCATGAATAATTCCCTTTTCATTCCATGCCGTCTGTTTGCCATCAACTCACCATCCCTCTTTTTCCATAACTATACTTTTGTCCCCCATCTCTTTTCATTGTTCCTTCCTTTCACGGGCCTCAGACGTGAAGCTAGAGCGGGGTAAATAATGCCTCTGTCCCTCTATTTCTTCCTGTCACTCCTCTCTGTCCTTTTATCTCTTTGAAATCATTTTTGTTTGAAATTTTGCTTTTCAAGGATTTGTAAAAACAACTTTCAGTCACATTGCAAATGCAGATCGCAGTACATTATTTCTGAATTACTGTATAGTTATACACTCCAACACAGAATGTGACTGAAGTGTTTTTCTTTCTCCCCTTGAGTGCTGAAACAGATCTACTGTAACTCTAGAACTCTGCATTGTGTCTAATCCATAAAAAACAGGAGTTAAATTATATAATAAATATATGCTGCATTTTAGTTATTTTGTATAATAGGCAAAAAATGTACATTTTTATTCGTAATGTTGGTTTTTGCATTAATACATTTTGTTTTTTACAGTGAAAAAGGTCCTAACCTTCATGTGATGGCACTAAAATGCTTAAGTTGAGAATGTGTTTTGTTTCTAAAAAATACATATAACTTACCAAATCCTGCCATTGGTTATGAATTAAACCATAAATGGTCTCTGTCTTGGCTTCACCATTTTTGCACCTAATGTTACCCTATATGCCCTCCTGTATTTACCCCAGATGAGACATTGACTTGAGGTCACAATTAATCCAGTAATCAGCCATTATCAAAAACGGTATGTTAGCGCACAGCAGTTTAGCGGTGCAGTTTAACATTGTGAATTTTCGATGCAACAAATTCACTGGAAGTTATTTGCAAACAGATCATTCCATGCTGAAGGCTTTGAATGAATGTGATTTTCATGATTTTAACATTGATTATTGACCTCCTCCTTACCTACCCAAACACAGCTGAGGTTTAGGATTACAGTAGGTCTGTCCCGCATGCTAAAGTATCGTCTATGTTAGGGCTTCATGTTGTAATTAATCCCCCTCTGTGTTTGAGCCACAGTATATGTGATTATATATCAGTGTTCTTATATCTGTGTTCATATATGCACATTATTGTGTATGTGTATAGTTTATGTTTATGTGTTGTGTTATTTGGGTAAAGTGATTCTGTAATGTGTTTCATTTTGTGCTGCTATAATTCAATCTAAGTCACTACAGTCTAAGAACTAGTGATTACGCAAATAGCTGTCTCTTTCCACTCCCTAGTTCACAATGAAGTGAATCGTTCAATTCTGCCATTTTGTATCATTTCTTGCGCATTGTTATTGTAGCTTTTAAAAAGAGTGGTACTATTATGAAATATTAGTCTGTACATTTCTGGTGCCTCTCAAGGCTTTACTGACATAAGTGAATATAGTGAGTGGCCTATGCTCACTGGTGCTCTCTGGGATTTCAATTTGGTCAGCATACGTAATACTGAACTGGGCAGTGGAATGAAACAAAAATAACTAAATTTCCTGCTTATCTCTTACAGAAAGGGACGAAAATATTGCAGTTTTCACTAACATTATAACATGAGAAATTTGAGGTAGTTTTTCTCTAAGCTCTTTAATCAATTGCTCTCTTCCACTTGCTTTTTCTTTTCAGTTCTAATCAGATTGCCGCTACACTAAACCTGTGATCAGTGTCACAACTAAATGTTCATCTATATGTGATGTGTTGCCACATATTTCCTTCCTTCGCATAGGTGAGAAGGTCATGGCTGACGATGAGTTCACTTGTGACCTCTTCCGCTTTGTGCAGCTCCTCTGTGAGGGTCACAACAATGGTGGGTCCTGAATCATTCTGCATGTAAAGTAAAATGCAGTGAACACGAAAAATTTACTGTGATTTATTGCAGTTTGTTTTAATTTCTTGAAATGAGTCTTGAATTTAAACACGATCATATTGTTCAAAAACTATATGCTGTTGTTTTTTACTGTAAAACACAAAAAGTGAATTTGAAGAGGCAAGTTTCAAGAGTTTAGGGAATGTCATTGTTGTACAGATTTAATGTTTAACCGTCTGTGAGTTTACTTCACTTTAGACTTCCAGAACTACCTGAGAACGCAGACAGGCAGCACCACCACCATCAATGTGATTATCTGTACAGTGGATTACCTGCTTAGACTACAGGTGAAGTCATTTTACCCTCAAAAACTGACTAATTCAGACAAAGTTAAGTACTTTCAGTAAGCACACTTATTGCTTTGTGGGTGTTTTTTTTCTCTTTCCAGGAGTCTATCAGTGATTTCTACTGGTATTATTCAGGAAAAGACATCATAGATGAACCAGGCAAGAGGAACTTCTCTAAAGCGATGACTGTGGCCAAGCAGGTGTTCAACAGCCTTACTGAGTATATTCAGGTATATTACCTTTTTTCTTTGATCATTGACATTCATATTCCATTTATATATGATATTCATTTTGTTTTGGTCTCTACATGTAGCTTTTACACAACCCCTTGTGTGTTACAATATAATTTTCTCCAAAATCATACACTTATTATATGGCTGTCATGTATTTAAGTTGTCCTCCTGTCTCAGGGTCCCTGCACAGGAAACCAGCAGTCCCTGGCCCACAGTCGCCTGTGGGATGCTGTGGTGGGCTTTCTGCACGTGTTTGCCCATATGATGATGAAACTGGCTCAGGTAACCCATCTGAACTTGATTCCTCTGTTGATCTACACTTTTCTTGTGTTTATTCTATCTGAATGCATTAGATCACACTTTCTCTAGTAGCAAATGTGTGTAATTTCTACTAAAAGGGATTCTTTTTTACTTTAGTGGCTAATAGAAAGTGCATGTAAATGAAACTGTAGTAGTTGCTTATGTATAGTAGAACTGTTTTTAATGATTAGATTACATGCTAAATTAAAGAACATGTTACATTCCTTTTTCAAACTTTAAATGACTAGTATGTTGGAATGTAATATTGTTTTTACTCTCAATGTTTTACTGATTACTTCAACTGTTTTTCATACGCCGTATGCAGGGAAGAGTATGTATCACTCTATTTATATATTGATTTGAGTTTTCCCCTTTATGTTCCAGATTCCCAAATCCAGGTTGTTTGAACCCAGTTGGCCTTTTTTGACACAAAATCTAATTTTACTCTTCATTTATTTCAATTTCTTGTAACATTTCTGCTAAAAAAAAAAAATCTACCAAGTATGCAAACAAGTGGGTCAAACAGCCTGAGAAAATGGATGGCAGTTAACATTACCCAGAAAAACCACGTGTTTTTAGCTTTATGTGAATTTGCTGTATTAAAAAGTGTTTGGCCTCTTCTACAGTTCTGCCTTTGGTGTGCTGTTTGATTTTTTTTTTTTCTTCATGATCTCTTGTGTGTATGGAGTGTTTCTCTTTCTAGTAATTAACCCCTGTTATTGTTACTGCATGCATTAACCTACATTCAAATACAATTTTTTACATTTTCTTCAACCAATCTGATAAGTTAACATTTCTTATAAAGATGCTTTTGTGACCATACTTTTATACAGTAAGCTATACCCTCACAAATAATGATGTTGTGTTTTTCCCCTTATTATAAATAATAAATATATATTCTTTTAGTTTTATAAATGATACATTTTATAATTTTTTTAATAAATCTGCTGATTTAGATTATACATGTTATGGTACTGTATATATTATACAGAATGTCATTGTGTTTTCTTGAAGGATTCCAGTCAGATTGGTCTTCTGAAAGAGTTGTTGGACCTTCAGAAAGATATGGTGGTCATGTTATTGTCTCTGCTGGAGGGTATGAAGAAAATCTTGAATTTATGTTCATCAGTTTCACATCATTCAGTCCTAGACCTGATTAGCCTGTATGACTCTGTATTTGTCAGGTAATGTTGTAAATGGCACCATTGCTCGCCAAATGGTGGACATGCTAGTGGAGTCCTCCAGCAATGTAGAAATGATCCTTAAATTCTTTGACATGTTCCTCAAGCTGAAGGACATTGTTGCATCTGATGCATTCCGCGACTATGTGACAGACCCCAGAGGTTTGATATCCAAGAAGGATTTCCAGAAAGCCATGGACAGCCAGAAACAGTACACACCTGTGGAGATCCAATTCCTATTGTCCTGCTCTGAGGCAGATGAGAATGAGATGATTAATTACGAGGAGTTTGCCAGTCGGTTCCAAGAGCCAGCAAAAGACATTGGTTTTAACATAGCAGTGCTGCTAACCAACCTCTCTGAACATGTTCCTCATGATACCAGGTTGCAGAATTTCCTTGAACAAGCTGAGAGCGTTCTGAACTATTTCCGCCCATTCTTGGGTCGTATTGAGATAATGGGTGCCAGCAGGAAGATCGAGAGGATCTACTTTGAGATCAGTGAGGTGAATCGTAAGCAATGGGAAATGCCTCAGGTCAAAGAGTCCAAGCGGCAGTTCATATTTGACGTGGTCAATGAAGGTGGCGAATCAGAGAAGATGGAGCTTTTTGTCAACTTCTGTGAGGACACCATCTTTGAGATGAACATCGCTTCACAGATTTCAGAGCAGGATGAGGAGGAGAAAGAAGAGGACGATGCCGAGGAACCCGATGGAGGAGGCGGAGGAGATGAAGAGGCAGGTGGAGAGGAGGGCCAGCCAGAATCAAGCTCTGCCTTTTCCGATTTCATCCAAAGCATTATGAATTTCCTGGGCATGTTTACCTTTAGGAATATTCGCAGACAGTACCGTAGGCTCAGGAAGATGACCATCAAGGACATTGTGGTCCAGCTTGCTACCTTCCTATGGACAATCCTCATGGGCATCCTCTATTTCATTTACAGTGTGTGTAAAGGTTTATTCCTGCTCATCTGGCATACACTTTTTGGAGGTGGTTTAGTTGAAGGGGCCAAGAACATCACCGTGACGGAGTTGCTGGCCAGCATGCCGGATCCCACGCAGGATGAGGTGCATGGAGACCTACCGGGAGAACCAAGGGGCGGAGAAGAGCAGGATACAGGAGGGATAACAGACTCAATGGAAGTAGGAGGGGGAGAGGAGGAGGATGAGGACATCCAAGAAAAAGACGGTGGGAAGATTCCTGGTATCGATACACCAGGTGGACTTGGAGATATGGGTGACACGACCCCTGTGGAACCGCCAACTCCAGAGGGCACTCCATTACTGAAGAGGAAAATGGTATGGTGTTTATTTAGCTGGATTCCCTGTGTTCCTTCACCAATCTTCTACACAAAGACTTTTATTTGTATGTGTCATGTTGGTTCTTGTTTTTTATGCTGCAGCAACCAGAAGAAGCAGGACCTGAACAACCTCCTGCTATTGAAGAACCTCCTCCTGAGCCTGAGAAAGCAGAGTGAGTGACTCCCAAATGAAGGGAAAACAGGACATTGTAGTGTTTCTGTTCGATTCTTTGTTGTTTTTCTAGACGTATTCACCATTTCAATGACCATCTTCCATGTGTAACAGCACTGAGAATGGAGAGAAGGCTGAGAAGGAAGCAGAGGTCAAGCCTGAGGCCACACCAGAAGAACCAAAACCTGAGAAAGCCACTAAAGCCAAAAAGGAAAAGAAATCAGTCAAGGGAGCAGGATTTGAGCTCTGGAATGAGTTGGATGTTCAAAGAAATAAATTCATGGTAGGAAAAAAAATGTTTTTCTTCTAAATTTGAGTTGAATCTTTGAGTTTTAGTTCCAGGTTTAGTTACGTTTTGCGGGTTTTGATTTGCTGTTAATCTCCACTTCAATCTACAGAACTGTTTGTCCCGTAACTTCTACAACCTTCGTTTCCTGGCTTTGTTCATCGCCTTTGCCCTGAACTTCATTCTTCTCTTCTACAAGGTTGGATTTTCACACTGTTTTCCTGGTTTAATTTGTAGTTTATTTGGATTTCTAGGCTTGTTTGGATTTCTATGTGCTTACGTTTAAATGTTTGCTTAATTCAAAATGGCATGCCTCACAATAATTTTACTTTCAAATGCACGTAGATATAAAAATAAAATCTGTTCCTGTTAAGACTGTTTTTAAGCCTCCATTTTTTTTTATTCTCCAGGTATCTGGTACTCCTCCGATTAGTGATGAGTTTGATGGCTCAGGTATGTTTGAAGGCTCTGGGCTGTTTGAAGGCCCTGGGGAAGACTTTGAGGGCTCTGCTGGAGAGGATGGAGGTGATGATGATGATGATGAGGAAGGTCCTGTGTATTTTTTCCTGGAAGAGAGTACCGGATACATGCAGCCCACTTTGTCCTGCCTGGCAATTGTGCACACCATCATTGCTTTCTTATCTATCATTGGATACAACTGCCTCAAGGTTTGAACCACTAGATTTACATTTTAGCAATTGAACTTGTGTCATTATCAGTCTTGATTCAGGTTGTTTTTATTAATTCTGAATATGTGCTATCAATAAGTTATCATGATGTTGTGGTCTGTTAGATTCCACTGGTCATCTTTAAGAGAGAGAAAGAGCTGGCAAGAAAGCTGGAGTTCGATGGGCTTTACATCACTGAACAGCCGGAGGATGATGACATCAAAGGCCAATGGGACAGATTGGTGCTAAACACACCGTAAGTGTGGAGAAGCCTTCATTATGGAGCTGTTTCTCACAAGATATATCTGGTTGACTAAACTGAAAGTTGAGCTAGATTCTGTTTTGTGGTCAAACTGGTTTTGCACATATGTGGTCCCATAATTATGTCTCCTTAATAGACTAGTAAGTGTTCATTAGCAGACCTATCCATTTGAATTCATCGTTTTCCTTGGAAAAATTGTAATTAAAACTCTTTATCATTGTTTTAGCTCCTTTCCCACCAACTACTGGGACAAATTTGTTAAGCGAAAGGTAAACCGATATTCTTCCTGTTCTTTGGTGTGTAGGTTTAAAATCAGTGTGTTTATGAAGCCATGTTGTTCTCGTTTCCTTTGGCAAGGGTCTGGATAAATACGGAGATATTTATGGTCGTGAGCGAATCGCAGAGCTGCTGGGTATGGATCTGGCATCGCTGGATGTCAGCAAACAACAGACAGACAAGAAACCCGAAGAGCCAGACAACTCTATGCTTGCATGGTATTAAAAATACATTACAAGTGACTTATCATTGTGACATTTAAAGATATTACATTTAGGTTATGTGTTATTTTTTGCCACTAGTGGCACCAAACAGAATTGCCAAAATGTTTGACTTTTTAAAATGCTCCTCCTGTCTGCTATTGGTCAGCCAAACAGATAATCCCTAAAACTACACTATTGGTCAAAACATATGAGATCAAGTATTAGATTTTCCTTCCATATTATTTTTCAGGCTCACTTCCATTGACATCAAGTATCAGATCTGGAAATTTGGAGTTGTGTTTACAGACAATGTAAGTCTTTTTTTTTTTTTTTTTCAGGTATTAAAATCTACAGTATTTTCTAAAATCGCAGACTTTGCAAAGCACAGTTCTAGTCAAGTGTACTAAAGTGTTCTTCATTTACAGACTTTCCTCTACCTGGTGTGGTACACAGTTATGTCACTTCTTGGACATTACAACAATTTCTTCTTTGCTTGTCACCTGCTGGACATCGCAATGGGTGTCAAGACCCTGCGTACAATTCTTTCCTCGGTCACACACAATGGAAAACAGGTACAGTCAGTACAACAATTCAAACTGGTTCTGAAAATCTGCACTTATACACCGGTTGACTCTGTTGGGTTGTTTCAGCTGATGATGACTGTGGGTTTGCTGGCTGTGGTTGTGTACCTCTACACTGTGGTGGCCTTCAACTTCTTCAGGAAGTTCTACAATAAGAGCGAGGATGAGGATGAGCCGGACATGAAGTGTGATGACATGATGACGGTTGGTCACTGCATTATACAACATTATTAGTGTTAAATTGTCTTTTATTCTTTTTCTCTAATAATGCATTTTGTTGGTGGTTGCTCACTTTTTTCTTCAATTCTTCCCTAACCAAACACCTGCTGTATAATCCAACAAATCTCTCTTTCTCTTCACAGTGTTATCTGTTCCACATGTACGTGGGTGTGCGGGCAGGTGGAGGCATAGGAGACGAGATTGAGGACCCAGCAGGGGATGAGTATGAACTCTATCGGGTGGTTTTCGACATCACCTTCTTCTTCTTTGTCATCGTCATCTTGCTGGCCATCATTCAAGGTTAGACTCATGTTTCTGCGCCTAGCAAATCTACCACATTAAACCTTACATATCGGAGATTGATGATTGGCTTTGAGATTTCATTTTCTGGATTAGATTGAAAACACTGCACTGCAATTCACTGCATGTTTGTCTGCACAGGTCTGATCATTGATGCTTTTGGTGAGCTGAGAGACCAGCAAGAGCAGGTCAAAGAAGACATGGAGGTACTGAGATCTTTACGGTTTGATTAAAAAAAAAAACACATTAAGTTTTTATTCTCATCGATGTGTCTGATTTTACGCTTTGCATTGCTTCTTCAGACCAAATGCTTTATATGTGGTATTGGGAGTGATTACTTCGATACAACGCCACATGGCTTTGAGACACATACGCTTGAAGAACACAACCTGGCCAATTACATGTGAGCAATTTGGTTTTATGCCACCTTTCTGATGTTATACAATCTCTCCATCTTCGGACAAACAAAAATAATGTTTCTCTCTTCACTAGGTTCTTCCTGATGTACTTGATCAACAAGGATGAAACTGAGCACACTGGGCAGGCAAGACATGTCAAAATGTTCAGAACTGCTAAACATAAAAAGCGATCTAAATATAACAGACATGTGTATGTGTGACAGGAATCATACGTGTGGAAGATGTACCAGGAGAGATGCTGGGATTTCTTCCCTGCTGGAGACTGCTTCAGAAAACAATATGAAGACCAGCTTGGATAAACTCTTTTCTGTTTTGTACGTAGCCTTTAACAACGCTAGTATGATATTTGCGACAATCCATGATTTATGTAAAATTATACATAGAAATATAGACTTGCACAATACCAGATCATTATACTAATATACACTCAAAATGCATGCTATTTATGCATAGTAAGTCTTTTGGGGTAATTTTAAAGTATCTGCTCGTTTAAAATGTTAATGTGCCTAAGACCTATTCTAATGATTCTTTAGCGTGTGTCACAATCTTATGATCTTATTAAAATTTTATAAATTTTAAAATGTTAATGTATTTGATGTTCTTGCAGTTTGTTAAGCATCCCATTTCAAGATCAGCTCAAAATCTACTGTGAAAAAATAAAAATGTTTTTATCAAAATATCTTAAGTAGTCATCACAGACATTGTGAAAATTTGAATCTTTTTATTCAGATTGTAAAAGCATTACATTCTTCAAGCATCATATTTGTCTTAAACACAATCATCTTAAAATGGCAAGTTCACATTCTGAATGTTAAATGTCTCAAAAGTATATTGAATGTTGTTCAAAACATTTTATCAGAGTACTATAAATGAGCAAAAATGCTAAAAGTGCAAAAATAAATCCTGAAGAAAACACACACAATGAATAGACAATTAATCAATCAAGATACATTTGCTACCAATGTTGTATAATTGTAAGTTTTCAGGTGCCTTTTTAGGGCCTTTAACGATACGGTATGAAAAAGTGAAACTTCTGCAACTACTTAAAAAATTGCCAGCAGCATGAATCACAAATATCACTCAGCTAAATAATCAGATAATACATGGGTTGGTAGGTGATGGGATTTTCCCGAAAGTACACAAATCAGATTCTAGAATTTACTTTGTACTAAGTATACATGTTATCACAGACACATCTTACACTTTGTTACAATGGACACTGCTTGCAAAAAAGCCTTGATTCGGGCGACCATACAGAAATCTCACCTACATTACTGTGGAAAACAGCTCAATGTGAGGAAAATACTTTTGACACAAATAAAAAAACATGACCACTATGCTGCTACTCCACCTGACTTAATACAAAAAAAACAACTTCAAACTATATAAAACACAAAAAGGAACACAATTTCAGTTACAAACACTACCCAGCTTTAACATAAGAAAAAGAAACAATTAAATGTTTATCATTCCTTGTTCTAAGTTGAATATTAAAAAAAAAAAGTGCCAATACTGGATTTTACTGAGATTCATCATATAACACGTGCAAACCCCCTTTTTCATGTGTAAATGTTTTTCTTTTCTTTTCAGGATTCTAGTTTCAAACCTAAATTTCAAAGACACTCATTTCTAAACTCTCAATTTTAATAGCCTCAGATTAAGATGAAGATTTAGACTGGATTATCCACTTGCGATAGATCTTGGGTTTGTATGGTTTCGGAAGATCCAGGTATGGTGGAGGCTGATGAGTAGCTATGCATGCACTGGTAATCTGACGACAGGTCTGTTGGGTTTGAGAGGATGCTTTCGCTGTCAGTGCTGGACTGGGACACTATCCTGTACTCACGCACAGGACAGGCACGCTCTGTGAAATTGGGTTTGAAGCCGTTCTCCAGATCTTTAGGCATGGACAGCCATTTCTGCATGACAAAAAAAAAGATTGCATCTCACATTCCCTCTTTACCACTATGGATTAAAGAACAAATTAAAGCATGGCATATGACTGATAAAATAAAAACTGTTACTTACCTCAACATTGCCATCATAATTGTCAAAAAGGGCTGTAAGGTAATTGCTTACATTTCGTCCTGCATTTGGTACCACTGGTATTAAAATGATTCTTAACCTAAGAAAAGTTAAATATTAAATTAGCATAAACAAAACATTATTGCATTACAAGATAAAGGGAATTTTACTGTGGAAAATTAAAATATGTTTTTAAAATGGTTAAAGGACAAAAAACTGATTCAAACCTTTCGTTATGGACGAGCAAGCAGGACAGTATGACGAGAATTACTGTGGCTCCCGCTGTGCACAGCACCAGTGACATCAGAGGCATGTTACCCGGATCATCTGGGGAAAAGAGTTGCCGTTAAAGCCACTGCTGTAGTTTTCAGAATTGTTTTTTCAATTAAGCCCAAACCTTTGCAAGCATATGACGTTTATGGTTTAGTACAGTAAAAAAAAAGTGCTTGTTTAACTGACAGCGTACTACCCACACTTACGGTCTTGGCCACTTGAGACTTTGCACTTAATAGGAAGATTGTCCCAGCAGGTATGAAAAATGCCAAATTTCAGTGCCCTTAATGCACTTCTGAGCGGTATTTGAGGCATATTTTATGTGTATTTGGTAAAAGGTTTACAACATTATAACAAGCATCACAATTGCTAAATTGTGTCGCCTGTTACATAGGCACTACTGAACAGACATTCTGAAGTACTGAAAATCAAAATGCGCAAATACTTTATTACAAGTCAACAAGTGGTCAAGTGCAAAGACTGCAAGTGTGGGTATTGGTACAGGCCTTGTGCACCTTATTTTGCAACGCGGAAGTAAGTCATTTTCTTTGAATATACCTTATCTAGTTATAGGTAAATAAGTAAATATCAGTTTTTAATATTTAGCATTGTAACAGGAAGGAATGGCACAAATATTACGTTAAAAATAAGGAATATATTAGGATTATTTAATTCTGTCATAGTGAAGTTACAGTAAGAGACGCCTTTAATCACTTAGCACTAACATCTCATTAGACCTAACTTAGTACATTATCATCAAATGTGAAACTGGTTGTGGAAAGATTTTATATGACAAATTCCTCATTTTCAACATGTAAACCTATTTTTAAAAAACATCCAGTCTGGTAAAGCATCATGGAAAACATGAGAATAGGCA
Organism: Sinocyclocheilus rhinocerous; assembly: GCF_001515625.1. Lineage (NCBI taxonomy): Eukaryota > Metazoa > Chordata > Actinopteri > Cypriniformes > Cyprinidae > Sinocyclocheilus > Sinocyclocheilus rhinocerous. The sequence continues at coordinate 436,768 of NW_015663491.1, forward strand.
ATATTCTGCAGTGCGTTGCGCGAGTGTGAGAGCGCGCACAGGCAAGGCGTCACGCCATTTCGCGTTTGATGTAACGTTATAATGTATATAATGCGCTTGCAGCTGTGACTGTTTGTCTGCAGCTTTTGTCTTTTTAACTAGGCAGATAAAGCACTGAGAGACTTGTAATACGGATAAGATAATTTACCTGAGGTGTTGTTGGTCTTTAAATATCCCCAGTAGACAGGCTCACTCCAGTCGCTCCAAAACTTGGACTCTCCGCAGGATGACTCTATTCGAGCCCTGACCTGGAACTCATAGCGTTTTTTTGAGGGAAAAGGCAAACTGAAGGAGGTCCTGTGGCCTGGAGTGGTGCTCTAGGGAAGAGAGATGTAAACTTTGCCGTTTTGTGTTTGGTCAGACGACCACAAGGTGAGAATGCATTACAATGACAATTTGTGCATCACTGTCTTCAAAATTGATTAGTCTAGTCGTCGCGCAGACGCGCACTGGGACTTTCTCTTTTATCCCATCAAATCACTTTAACATTTAATAAGCAGTTCCAACAAGATATAACATATGGCATAGTAACAATTTCTTTTTTTTTAAATGCTAATGGCTCTATTATTATTTTTGGAATTTCTACTGAACGTATTACTCCGCATGTTACGTCATTAAGCCGATAGGTGGCGACAAGTGACTGTCTTTTTCAACATTGATTACTACAGGAAAGAAACAAGTGACATTTTCTTATGAATCATTGAATCATTCACCCAATCCATATGTAAGTTTAAAACCCTGATTTAAAGACTTGCAATAGATGCTTTGGTGTTTGGAGATGAAAAAAGACAAAAAGGAGCTTTCAAGCATCACAGCAATAATAGTTTAGTACAGCTTTACTTTTTTTTTGTATATAAGAATGTGTCCAGTTTATTTATTTTTCTGAGCAAAAAATAGTTACTATCATACATTTTACCACGATTTACAGAAAAAAAAAGCCATTCAGTGTAACAATAGTCTAAATACTATTGTATAAAAAATCTGGTCAGGCATATTTAGATCAAGAATCATTAGAGGACATTAAAATACTATTTAAGGATCACAATGCAAAATTAATTAATTTAATTTTAAAATTTATTTAATTTTTATTTAATTTGAAAAACATTAAAGTAGACACTTTAGTTGCATTTTATATGCTTTCTGTGTATATAAAACCACTTTTGTCATCATTAAGTCATTAAGTCATTAAATCATTAAGCCATTAGAGGCCATATGAAACTAATACCTATACAATGTCCATGTGTTTCAAATGTGGCCAATCAAAATTTAGTTTCATAAAACAAATTTCATACCTTCCACGCATTGTTGTCTGTCCTGTGACGAACTTCACTCTCAATGCAGCTGTCGTTCTTTGTAATATTCCAGTACAGCCACAGTTCAGCATCTTTTTTCTCCACCACAGACAGGTTGACCGGAGGGTAAAGCTTCACTGATTAGCAACAGAGTATATAAAGTATCAATTCATCAACCGGTCAATTATTGTCAAGTCATAATAAATATGAATAATTTCTAATACCATATGCTTTGAGATTATGTTCCTGCTCTGTCACCAAACCGCCATTGTCACTGTACAGCCATGTTTTTAACGTATTAAACCGTTGTGGTTTTTCGTAGGGGAACACGCAGCCCACGTTAACACCATCAATCCTGAGATATGTTGGACAATCCAGAATTTCTTTATGAGTAAACCTAAGAAAGCAAACACATGCTGTTGTCAGTTCTGAAACTTTCATCCAAAAATGCAGGTTTTCTATTTTGTTCAACATACGCACCTGCTCTTGAAACTGTAATTGTGCTCATGCTCAGTCCATGTGCAATTGACATAGTCCAGATTTATGATAAGGCAGTTAATTTCTGGGTAAAGAAGAGAAAAACAATATAGTTATTTTTCATTCTAATGAATTATGTAAAGTATAAATGGCACAGTATTGCAGCTTGCAATGCATGTAGTTTGTCAGTAGAGGATGCTCAGCCTGTGAGGACTGGAAAGAAACATATACATACAGGAAATATGTACATTTTCAGTCAAAATCACAATTTTATACAGTCTTACTGATTAAAATTAAATCATAGTTTTACATAAGAATTTTTAGACCATTTTGATTTAGTCATTATATAGAAAAACTGAACTGAAAGTGTTGTAAGCTCAAGTTGTGTCTTTGGTTGCGTGTGCGCATCATGGCCACAGAGAAGCCATTTTGGAAAGCAAGCATCTGAACATTGTCAACTCTTCAGCGACAGGTTGCTGAAAAATTTCACAATTTCTTGAGGAGTATGTAATGGTCACGTCTGCTGATGAAATAATCGCCATCGCCAGACGTTTTTAGGCCCTATATATGTTAACATATTCGATTTTAACATCTTAACTGTTGTAGAACCACATACTTCCGTAGTTTAAAAGAGCATATAAAACCACAAAAAGGGGAAGAAATGAATAAAAATCCAACAAACCCTACCCCGTTTTGTTTAATAGTTTAGAAATGACTTCTGTAAACCTTTTGTATTTTAATACTAGGTATGATGTGTTTTGTAAAGGCAACATAATGTAAAATCTAAATAAGAAGGAAAAAAATACATTACATTTCAAAATAGTGTAGTTGTAAAATACTCACTTGGCTGGGATGATGCAGAAAATGCAAATGAAGGAATGTTCCCAAGGAAAAGACCAACTAAAAGTAATATCATCTTGGACAGGGTTGCATAACGCACTTGTTGTTTTAGGTCTGTTTCTGTCTTCCCTGTTCTAACCTAAATGTATGCGCTCTGTGTGGGCTGACCTATGTGTGTGAGATTTCCTGTTCAAGAGAAGCCACATTCTGCTGATTGCCTGTTATGAAAAGAACTGAATGCTAAATTTGTGTATGAAAGAGAGTAGGCATTAAAAATTTTAGAACATTTTATTTTGCTTTTACATAATTCATTCTTTTACATGAAATCAAAAACCTAAAATAAACTATACTAATATGTTTAAGGAATAAACTTATAGCCTATATTCTGGCCTTTAGTTAGACAATAAAGTACAGCAAGTACAATCAAGTACAGCAAAATAACTGATTCACACCAGAAATCATTGTAAAATATTTTTTGTCTCAAAACTAATATGCTATCATATATTTGGCGACCATATCTTTATTTCAGTGGAGAAATTTACTACTAAAGAAGATGAACTATTAAACAAACTGATTATGAATTAAATATATATTGCATCATATGCGGGAGATGCTATGATGAATTAATATTACTTTACTTTTTTTGTGACATTTTCAATGTTTTAGTGCTACAAACTTTTTATATATATATTAATATATATATAAATATTGTGTATCAATAGCATATCATGCTCTTAAGTAACTTTAATTGCCACATTAGTTCTATTATTAGCATATTAGTTGTTACTCATTTAGACATTTGGTGGGTGTATGCAGCAGATTTTCTGCAAAATAAAACCTTTAAAATAAAACAATCATGGCAAGCCTTCCACACAAAAATGCTGCCTTTAAAACAGCACCCACTGCAGAGGTTGCATTAACGGAAAATTTTCCGTCATTTACTGAATTTTAAAAAACACTGAGATGATTCAAAGTGCTTTCCGTCATTTTGGTCTATTGCTTTACCCTACATGGTAAATTGTGCTAATAGACTAAAAGTTTGTTGTGAAATCACTCTTGAGTCAACAAGAGAGGTTAGAGTTCATTGATGGATAAAAATCACGACGGAAAATTTACATCATTTACAATTGACATATATCCAATTGCCGCATAATAATACTGAGCCTTCCATTAAATGGCAGAGCTATCAACTATTGGCTGTTTCAGATACCACTTTTTACTATCAACCACCACAACACAATATCAAATGCATTAGAGTTTTAAATGACAAAAGAGAGCTCTAAAGGCAGTGTAGTGTCACTGAAGGAGAGGCTGGATGCTTCCTGCGCCAGCTGCAGAAGGGATGGTAAGATATCTGAATACTCCCCACTATCGTAGCGCTCCTGCTCCGGGTCTGCATTTTGTTGCAGGCTCTGCTGCTGTGTAACTGCACAAACACAATAAAAGGAACAAACCAGAAGTGTAAGTTCTGAATTCATGTGGTTTGTGCAGGTGATACATGTGTGGGTTCGGAACGGTGTGTGAGAGGGAAGCGTGGGCGTATATCTGTGTACCTGTGTCGGCGTGAGGTAGCGCATCGGCTTCATTCTGGCTTCTCTGTTTGCTCTCGGTTTTTGTGTCAGAGTCTTTAACAGCAGATATGTGGCAGCCAGGACTAAGGATCTATCATAAACATGAAATCAAACACGTCAGATTATACAAAAGCCTGTTAACTATTACTGAAGCAGTGTGGTTTGTAATAGCATCTGTGCTGTGATGTCTAAGTCAGACCTTGCTGAAACTGTCCAGGTCTGGTGAGGGTGGAACGCATGAGCGGATCACTGCTAAACTGGATTCAATTAGTGCCAGTGGATCCGACACATCATTACTGTTCTCAGGAGAAGAAGAGAAGTGAAATATTAGGGCTGAACATTTAATCAAAATGGCTTAGTGTGATTATCAAATGACGAAGTCTGCGATTTATTTTAAAATAAGTATATGTGCCGTGTGTTTTAGAGTGAAGCACGGCACTGTGTTAATTTATAGGCAAGCTGCTCAGGATAACAGTGTTTTCAGTGTCTCGGGGCAACTTGGTTTGCAGTCAATGCTGCTTCACACGATCTTCATCTCTGCAAGTGCAGTTAGTTTGGGTTGCTTGAAAATGCAACATGCCAAACATTTCACTAGATTTTTAATGAGAAGCATGTTGCCAACAAAGGAGAAGCTTTAACCCTGTGGTTTTCCACCAAAAGAAAAATGTATATGTATATTGGTTTAAAATGAAGGTATAAAGAAACAAATGTGACCCTGGACCACAAAACCAGTCATAAGGGTCACTTTTTTTATTAAAAGCTGAACGCTGAATAAATAAGCTTTCCATTGATGCATGGTTTGTTAGGATAGGACAATATTTGGCTGAGATACAACTATTTGAAAATCTAGAATCTAAGGGTGCAAAAAAGTCAAAATATTGAGAAAATTGCCTTTAAAGTTGTCCAAATTAAGTCCTTAGCAATGCATATTACTAATCAAAAATTAAGTTTTGATATATTTATGGTGGGAAATTGACAAAATATCTTCATGGAACATGATCTTCACTTAATATCCTAATGATTTTTGGCATAAAAGAAAAACCAGACAATTTTGACCCATATAATGTATTGTTGGCTATTGCTACAAATATACCCCAGCGACTTACGACTTTTTTTTTATTTGGGTCACAAATATTATTATTGTAATTTTACAGGTGTACAATTTTTAGTATTTTTATTTATTTATTTTATAATTTTACTGTATTTATTTATTTTAGAGTGAAATAGTCTTAAAATAAAAGTCTTTTTTTTCTTTTCTAATAATAATAATGATAATTTTTTCATTGTCATAATGATATATAATCACAATATTTGGCCAAATTTTTCAGCCCTAAAAATAACCACAACAAATCTGGAAAATTGCATTTTAAATCACTTTTTTTTTTTTTTTCCAGAAAAATCACAGTTATATTTTCCTCCCAATTGTGCAGCCCTATGAAATACTGCACAAAGTTATTGATAAAACAGAACAGAGATCTGTTATAATTATAAAAGAAAATGGCACACATGATCAGTTTGCTATCTAACCTTTCAGAGGGTATTTCCTCAGACTCCTGGGCAGCTGGGTCATCTAGCAAATTCAATGCCAGCTCCATGGAGGGCAGAGTAGGGGAGGCAGGAGATAAAAATGTGGTTTGAGTTGCGGGAAAGCTGTCTGTCACTGGCTCTCTGTAAAACCGAAAACACAAATGAAACCGGAAAATAGACTGTGAAACCCAAAAAAGTACTTTCAGTTCAGTTCTGTTTTTTTGTTTTTTTACCCAGTAAAGAAGTATTTTTAAAAACCTCGGAAGATTATAATTATACAAGTGCGAGTCCTGTAGAGGATAAAGACTACAGGTGTGCTGTTGCTGTCTTACCTGCTAGGCTCAGGTCTGGGATCCAGCAGGTGGGTGATGTCAGAGTCGATGATCATGCCATTTGAGTACACATCAGCCGGTGACACATCCAGCTGCCCAGAAACCCACAGGGATGTCACTTACTTTCAATATGACAGAAATCAAGCTCCTTTTATAACTAAACAGCATCGTGTTAGATGAAGTCAAGAATTCAAACTTAGACCAAAATTAGATCACACATCAAGATTTTAGCAGGCACCTCTTCCATCGAAGGGATCTCTCGGAGGGGGGAAGTGGTAAGGGTGGGATTCACACTGAAGGAACGGGCATATTTCGGCGCAGACTGAAACTCCCCAGAATTGTTGATCATGGGGCTGTTAGGGTGGAGAAAGGAAATGTGATGTGAGAAAAGATAGCTGAAAATGCAAACAACACATTTCTCACTGACTATGAGAACATTTTGTGTGCTTTAGGTGAACAAACTTACAGTCTTCTTTTGCAACCTTTTATCCCATTTGACTGAACGATGTTGATGATGAACTTTATCATCTGAAAAAGAGTGACATAGGATAGGAGAGGTTTGTATAGTGATTATCAAAAAAGTATTTTTTATTATATACATAAAATATGTTATTATTTATATAGTTTACAAATGTGTTTCCATTTACCTTACGTATGATTTTATGCTGCTGCTGATAGTTCTGTCTTAATGAGTCCAGTTCTCTCCACAAGCTCTCATTATCCCTTCAGGAAAGAAAAGGTTAAAAGATTTAGTAATGGCAGAGAATTTAATATTTAAATGCTATTAGCATTGATCTATAGTACCATTCAAAAGTTTGCTGTTAGTATGTATGGATTTTTTAGAAAGAAATTATTACTTTTATTTCTCAAGGATGCATTAAAAAGATCAAAAGTGACAGTTAAGACATTAATAATGATTTCTATTTCAAATAAATGTTGTTCCTTTGAACATGTATTCATCAAAAAATCCTAAATAAAATAGCACAACTTTTTTTCAACACTGATAATAAAAAGATATTTTAAAATAGAAAACAGTTGTTTTAAATTGTAATAATATTTCATAATATTACAGTTTTTTTTACTGTATTTTTGATCACATACAGTGGGTACGGAAAGTATTCAGACCCCCTTAAATTTTTCACTCTTTGTTATATTGCAGCCATTTGCTAAAATCATTTAAGTTAATTTTGTTTCCTCATTAATGTACACACAGCACCCCATATTGACAGAAAAACACAGAATTGTTGACATTTTTGCAGATTTATTAAAAAAGAAAAACTGAAATATCACATGATCCTAAGTATTCAGACCCTTTGCTGTGACACTCATATATTTAACTCAGGTGCTGTCCATTTCTTCTGATCATCCTTGAGACGGTTCTACACCTTCATTTGAGTCCAGCTATGTTTGATTATACTGATTGGACTTGATCAGGAAAGCCACACACCTGTCTATATAAGACCTCACAGCTCACAGTGCATGTCAGAGCAAATGAGAATCATGAGGTCAAAGGAACTGCCTGCACGTACACATGTTGAGCTGGCGCACAAAGCTGGTCATGTTGCTATGTTTGAAGTAAAGAGGCAGGACTTCCTTGCTGAACTGCTGCTCATCCTGGACAAGAAAACTGCAGCCATCCTAATAGAGTGGAAACAGGAAGATGTGGTTTGACTTACATCACTTGATATATGTCAAACTGTTTCTAAAGAAAAGCCCATTCCGGTCTGGCAGGAAACACTATTTGTACTTAAAAAGCACTTGCACATATTACTGCAGGTTTCTAGAATCATTCGAGTTTGCTTCCTGAGTTTACTACTTTTACACTTTACATCTTTTAAAGTTAAATATGTTTTGCATAGTTTGTTTTATTTTTATAAAACAAACTATAAAAGCTCTAAATCTGGCACTAGAATTTTTGTTGCAAATGCCTGCTTAAAAAAAAAAATAGCAAAAGATTAGTAAAAATACTTATATATATAGATAGATAGATAGATAGATATTATTCAACATAATATATTTAATGTAATTAATAATTATAATGGTGGTTATATATAATATAATCTTAACCTCTAGGAGTCATGTTAATAAAACAACAGCTTAAAGGCAAATAAAGGTAGATCCATTCACATTTACAGACAGACAGACAGACAGATAGATAGATAGATAGATAGATAGATAGATAGATAGATAGATAGATAGATAGAATATTAATAGAATATTAATTACACCAGTAGAGGTGCTTTAAGAATGTCGTTGTTTGCTCTGCTTGCAATAACAATAAAGCTATTTAATTTAATTCAATTCAATTAATTATTCAACATAATAATACAATGAAATTATTAATAATTATTATGGTGTTTACATATAGCCTAATATAATCTTTACCACTAGGAGGAGTCGTGTTAATAAAACAACAACTTAAAAGCAAACAAATGTAAATACATTTACAAAAAAGCATATAAATAGTATACGTTGATATTATTTAAAAAAAAAAACATTTATAGCGGTCAATTCATTACTTTGCTTTATTCATATCTAACACTAATGTAGTTAACTTAAATGTATATAAGCATCTTCAATATAATAAGGATTTAAATAAGGGTTTATTTTTATTTTATTTTTTGGATGTTTATCATAAATGTTCTATTTTCGGGGCACCTCGTTCTGTCACATGACGCGTAAGTTGGTTCAGAGCGCGCCGTTCCAAACGCAGATAACATTAGGTAGTAGGCTACGTTCTAATAATATACTGAGCACCCATTGGACGGACAGTGGACCAATAGCGAGCTGCCTCCACCTGCAGCAGCGCAATACACGTGGATCTGTTTTGTAATGGGTCAGATAGCGCATTAAAAAGTATTACTAATAGGGCATCTGAAGATAAACATCTTCTTAGCAGATAAACGGAGTGATGTTCAATGAGCTATAATAAATTCTGAAGAGTTTATTATTGTGGAGTTTATTATTCTGAAGAGTTAATATTGTTGGACTTGTTGTTGTTTGTACAATTCCTACTCAGGACACGTCATAAAAAATAATTACTATATAATAATTACCTCACACGAACAACAGTTCAAATAAATCAAATCTGCATTTTGCATAAAATACTCACTTGGCTCCAGCAGATCAGGTCGTTCGTTGACGGAGCCTCTACAAGTGTCCAAAGTTTGCTGACAAAAGCTGGGACGCAGTGGCTGTGTTTCATCTCTCCTGTTTAAAAACAGAGGTGAAGAAACTTCTCTGACTTTCGTGAATATAAAGCTCGTCACACTGCTCTAGATTAACCGGCTGTGAGGAGGTAAATAAAGTCCCAGGTTGACCTACACGTGAATTTCCGTGCTGCGACCCCCCCCGTCCATCTATCCACCAATCCCGAACGCGGCTCCCTGTAGTATACGTAAGTGTGTTGTGCTAAAGTACTTGTATTTTTTCCTTACATAGTCTTACTATGTCACTCGCTTTAAATAAATTAACTTTTGTTATATAAAGATAGACTCTGATCATTTTCCTTGTCAGTAATATTGGAAAAAGCAAAAATAATTGTGTATATTTGTATTGTGTTTTGACAATGATAATTGATCATTTAAATGAGACAATACTGACTCTTTTATTTTAATGATACTAAAAACAGCACGGTTTTGCAGAATTGTGTTATTACATGCATTGATTTATAAGTAGTAAGTAATCCTTAACCAGTAACCAGTGAGTAACTTGATCTGGTGTCTTCTTGTACATCTTTTATGTAATATTTATCATGCATGTATTTGATATCATTGAATGCGTATCCGTCTGTGTGCATATTGAAAGCTAACAATCGTGTTAAATTAATGTAGTTAACTAGAAAAGAGTGAAGAATAAGTTCACATTATTTTAGACAGCGTTTGAAGAAGCTTTTATTTTGAATACGCTACTTCCGGTGGAAATAGTGTATCCCCATAGACTGTATATCTTCATTTACTGAATCAAGTGTGAGTATAATTTGCATAATTAGTGGAAGTTAAATCGTTATTCATTGACTTAATTTTGCCTATTGTCTGTATTATTAATTTCACGACGTTACCGCCTCAAATTCATATGTTATGCAGCCTGCTCGCATGTCATGCTAGAATATTCTTGGAGCGCGGTGTTGGGTGTCATGGCAACAAACGCAAACACAGTGAGGCGCTAGTCGCGGGACGCAAAAAGTTTCCTCAACACTTCTCTGTTGTTGTCCGGCGGTGGTTATATATCTTCTTTATCTTAAAATCTCAGATTTGTTATATTCCTGCACAGGACAAATTCAGCAGGTGGGAGATGGTTCAGCTGCACGTCAAACGAGGAGATGAGACTCAGTTTCTCTTCAACACTACAGCAGGTCAGCGCCATCTATAATGGAAGATTAAAAGTGGACAGGATCTGCTCTGGTATGACTATGATGTTATGTATGCTTATCACATTCTTTGGGTTCCACTGGTTTATGTTCTTGACAGACGAGTTCATACCCTAAAATGCATGTATTATTGTGTAAGTGGCAGTTTACCTCACTTTAAACGTTTACGTTAATAAAGTCAAGTGCTAAAACAAGTGTGAAACGTTTGATTGCATATTATAGCATTAAAAACTAGTATCAATTTAATTTATGTCTCCATAGAAATTCCAGAGCTGGCAGATCATGGTGTCTCTCTTCCACCGAGTATGCAAGGCCTGACTGATGATCAGATCATGGAGCTCAAACTAAAGGATGAATGGGAGGAGCGCTGTATTCCCAGCGGTGTTGCTGAGTTTAAGAAGGATGAGCTCGGACGACGAAATGGACATGGTAGTCCTGGCTGTCACATTTAAAGTTTACATTTGAATTGCCCGATTAATTGCTATAACTAAATTCTGACTTTCCATTTAGCTCCGAACGAGAAGATGAAAGAAGTTTTAAGGAAAACAGTGGAGGAAGCCAAAGCTTTAATCTCAAAAGTATGAAGCTAATTCTAATATAGAATACTTCAAAACCTCAATATGTTGTTACCCTTTTGATATGTTTTGTGATATATATTTCTTTACTCTAAAGAAACAAGTGGAAGCGAATGTCTGCTTTACCACGGATTTGGTCAAAGAGGCTTTGGACCAGTTGCGAGGAGCTGTGATGATAGTTTACCCAATGGGGCTGCCTCCACATGATCCAATAAGGATGGAGTTTGAAAATCAAGAGGATCTTACTGGAACACAGGTATCTGAGATATTTTCTGCCTTTCTTAAAGGAATACTCAACCCAAAATTAAAATTCTGTCATCGTTTAGTCACCCTCATGTCATTCCAAACCTGTATGACCTCCTACCTTCTGTGGAACAAAGAAGAGGATATTTTAAGAAATGTGTGTGTGTTTTTTTTTTAAGTCTGTGGGCTCCGATGTTGTTTGGTTCCTGACATTCTTCTAAATATTTTCTTTTGTGCTCTGCAGAAGAAGTAAAGTCATACAGGTTTGGAACGACACGAGGCTGAGGAAATGACATAATTGTAACTTTTCAGATGGAATATCCCTTTAAATAACTACATGCACATTGCTTAATAATAAAACAGACCAATACAATGTACCTCATTTGTTTGATGAACATAACCAAAGCTGTAATACTGATATGAAGGCTCTCCTCTGCAGGCCTCATTACTGGTGAGCCCAGAAGAAGAGGCTCAGCTGTGGTGGGCATCTAAAGAACTACAGAGGGGCAAAAAGCTGCAGGATTATGTTGGGAAAAATGAGAAAACAAAAATTTTTGTGAAAATTCAGAAAGTATGTGTTCGGTGTGAATTTCAGTTTTATTTTTGTGACCTTAATCTGGTGTTTAAACTTATCTTCGAAGAATTTCCATATAGATGATTTGACTTAATGAAATGAAAACTGATGATCACCATTGTTTGCACATTCATTTTAGAGATGCCAGGGTGCACCAGCGAGCGAACCACTAGTGAGTGAAGAGGAACAAAAAAAGATGATGCTGCATTATTACAAGAGGCAGGAAGAACTAAAAGTGAGTGGCCTCTAACTAACTCTTTTGATTTATATTCTTATTGTATGTTGTGTGTTATATATAGTTTTATTTGAATGATTAAAATATATCTAACTATATATTTACTTATTATTTTAGAGCATTCATCGTTTGGTCTGTTTTGTTCTTGCTAATAGAAACTAGAAGAGACAGATAATGACTCGTATCTTCAGTCTGATTGGTCGGACAGACAGGCCCTAAAAAGACAGTTCCAGGGACTCACAAATATCAAATGGGGCCCAAGATAGATGAACAAAGAAAATCACAGCTGATCTACAGCTACTCTCCATTTGACAAATCAGAGATCTCTACACTCTACTGCTGTTGTTTTTATGCAATTTGGTGCCTTCGTTACATATGAAAGGTATTTATGTGACTGTTTGTAAATGCAAAGCGAGACATCAGATTTCTCTGCTCTGATTCATTCGCAGAAGGATGCAACACCTTTCCTCTCTTTGTCTGTGCCTCTGGCAGTTACTCAGTTGAAACTTGATGCTGTTTAAAGACAGGATGTTGCCGTGCAGCTCTAAGGATCGCTGTGGCACCGCAGAGTTCATTTGGAGAGCGTTGAGAAGGAATTACAGAACATTTTGGTATCCTTAAGGCAAAATAGAGGTTACAGTATCGGGAGGTGTGGTTTCACTGGAAAAGTTGAGTGCGATGTTGTGTAATAAAAGAGTTTCCTGTTTGTGTTCAATTTATTTTCATTTTATGATTTCACTTTTAAATATAATACATTTTAATTAAATTTTTTTTACCAGTCTTCTGAATTTGAATTGATTTCAATACCACATAAATTATTCATCCAGTGTTTAATAGAGCAATAATTTATAAAATACTTTTCTCTTTACATGGCTTTACATTATGTAAAGTGTAATACAACAGCTACTTTATCAGCTGAATAGAATAATTTTAGAACAGAATAATAACTTTCACCCTCACTCAGGCAGTAAAACACATCAGGTATTGCTTGTTCTATGCTATTATGTCCTCACAGTGAAAAATCTGTTTGTTTTTTTTACCTGACAGTGTCTTTAAAGGTGATGTGTGTAATTTGTTTTATGTTAAAATACACCTTTCATGGCTTATTATGAGAACTGTTGTAGGTTAATCTCACTCAAAATGTAGCACAGTGAATCTGTGATGTTATCAAAATATTGGTCTGTTTGTTAAAAAAATTAGCTGAACCAATAGTGTGACTTAGGGGCGGGCCATTTGTTTGGCAGACCAATAGGAGATGAGGGAATTGTTCTGGAAACCTGTCTGAAGACAGTTGCGATACAAAAATTCCACACTTCACCTTTTAGTGTTTTGGTAGCAGAAAGCATTCAAAATGCTCTCTCCTTTTGGTTGAAACTACAGCTACTGCACATTCTGCGTAATAGTTGGCTTGTATGAATGCAGGATGCATGTGTTTCCATTGAGGTATGCGTTCATCCTGATCTCCTGAATGACAAGCTCCCTGCGCTCAATCCTCTCCATCAGCTCTGCTGCCTCTGTGGTGTACGTCACATCTTCCCAGCAATGCACCTTCCTGCCAATCTCTGACAGGTTAGAGCTGTCCATTAGTGACCCTGTCTCATCCTCATCTTCCTCCTCTTCATCATTATCCTGGTTCATTGGCTCCTCCTCTTCCAAATTAGTTGTTCTACTCTTCTTCCTGAATGTTCTAGTTGCATTTAGATGTCTACTGCAAGTTAGCTGTGTTGAAACAGCTATTAGAACAATCAGAAGTCCCACACAAACACTTGATGTGAAGAGCAGTCCTGCCATCTCTGGATGCTCTGAGAGAAAGAGAAAAGTACTTGTGAGTACTTGTGAAGAATAGTTCACACAAAAAGTAAAAGTGCATACACTTCTAATTAGCTTTGGATTTACTTTGAAACTATTTTCATTCTGAAAATTGCTAGTAAATCTCACAAATAATTGCAAAGAAACGGCAAGTTACACATTGAACTAAATGAAATTTTGAAGTAGAAAGACTTAAATAGTATTTTCATGTAAAATGTTTCGTAGAATTATCCTTTGTATAGCATGGGTAAAATAATAATATAGAGGTTTGAAATGACATGAAAGTGAGTAATTTAATCATGTAATTATATAAAATACTTATATAAAACCATTCTTAAATGTTCTCCATTTGGGCTGCTTTATGTTGACTGGGCTCATAAAAAAAATCGAGGCATGTTTATGCTTAAAGGGGTCATATGATGCGATTTAAATGTTTCCTTTCTCTTTGGAGTGTTACAAGCTCTTGGTGCATAAAGAAGATCTGTAAAGTTGCAAAGACTAAAGTCTCCAAAGAGATATTCTTTATAAAAGAGTCAACCACGCCTACCTAAAACGGCTCGTTCTAACACGCCCCCACATACCTACGTCACTATGTGGGAAGATTTGCATAACACCGCCCAAATGTTCAAGCAAAGAAAGAAGGCGTAACTTTTATTCTCACTGTAGTAACTTCGCGCTGTGGATCGCCGGATCGGCTTTCACCGTGGACGAAGTGGAGCCTAGCCTAGGGGTCGTCACATGTGGTTGATGCAAGCCCGCCGGCCGCTCTTCGTCGAATCCCGCCGGCCTCCGCTCACTCAAGCCGCCGGTTCTTTTGGAAGGACACGACTAGAAATCAGTGGTTAAGTTGTATTTACAACACTGTTCCAGAACAGTTCAACCCAAATATTCAGATGTGTGCAGCGCATTTTATGGAGGACTGTTTCCTGATCCTGGGAGAGTAGACTAACGTTACAATGCCGGCTTTTCTGACTCACAGACTGGAAGTACGTTTTCATATTTAATGGATGTGCCACGGTAAGGGGCGTAACATTTCCGTCACACGCTTGAAGTATTCAGCCAATCACAACGCACTGGATAGCTGGCCAATCAGAGCACACCTCGCCTTTCAGAACGATGAGCTTTGTAAAAATCGACGCGTTTCAGAAAGGCGGGGCATAGAGGAGAAACAATAATGTACAGTATGTGGAAAATAATGTGTTTTTTGAACCTTAAACCGCATAAACACATTTCTTTACACCAAATACACAAAATAATGTTCTTTTTAGCAACATCATGACCCCTTTAAGACTTTTAATATATTTCAGTTTACCTGTAATGTAGCCATATGCCATTAAAGAATTGCTGACAATAATCCTGTTCTCTGGAAACTTTGAACTTCTGATAACTGGGTGTTCCCCTATGAATAACAAAGAAAACTAGTTTAACAGTTTATTTACCTCAACTGCACAGATGTTCTATATAAAGTGAACTGTATGGTGTACTGTCACCTTTTTTGGTGCTCTGGTTAGGAACTGAGGTAGTTTGGAAACTGCTGGGATCAGCCTCCTTGAGTAAACTTTGCGGAACTGAAAAAAGGCCCAGTACAAAGAGTTAAAATCTTCCAACTCCCAGGATCTTTCAATGCAGGGCTGATGAGTAATCTTTATTTTTCCTGTGAACTGATCCTGCCTTCCAATCAGTAACATAAGCCTGGCATTCAAAGCAATCACAGGAAGTTTTACAGGAAGCCCCGAGGCCTACAAATGCCAGGCTCTTTCCCTATTTTTATTTCCAAACAACTTCTGTATCCATTGTAATTTATGAGACGGGAAGAAAACAGACGGGTAAATCAACAATCTGAGATGAGACAAAGGCCACGTGTTAGTCTTTTCCCACACTCTCAATCAATGATTTAAGATCTCTCAAACTGATTAAAGATCTGCCTTGCCGTGAAGATGGCACGCCATACTGTAACTGTATTCAGAACATTCAAGACACAGACATTCAAACAGATTTTGCTTTGGGAAGATTTTGATGGAAATGAGAGCATTCATACCGCATGCATAGAGGACAGTGATATACTTTTTTGTTCCAGGAGGGCAGGGGTTTTTGAAATGTTCCTCATCTACGGTAAACAAACACCTCTGTTTTCCATAGCAAATGTTGGATACCACATCAACGGCTCCGTGAAAAAGACATTCTGTAATATTAAAGAGATTTTTTTTTTAAATGTCTCATTATCAAGTACCAAACTACAAAAATAAACAAAATGTGCTCAAAATTAAAACAGAATTTTATAATATATTACAATAGATTCAAACATATTCAAATGTCCACTTAAATTAGACTCTTTTTTTTTTTACTCATTTAACAGCAAATTGTCTAACTGCAAAGCCTAATTTTATATAATAATAAATGTAAATCTTACTATCTTACTAAATCCAAAAACGTACCAAATGGTGGAGGTTCTTGTTTCTCTGATGGGCACAAGTCTTCATCTTCCAGCTGTCTTCCATAAACAGCAGAGTAGATATTCAGCACTTTTGGATACTTGCAGTGCAGCAAAAGTCGATCTCCCTCACATGTTATTCTCTTCTTGTGCTCTGCTGTAAGACAAACATCTTTACTGATGTACAGGAGTAAATAATTGAAGAAGAAGTAATCAATTCAAGCTTAAAAGGAGGAAATACTTACTAGGTTTACACCTGTATGATACATGGAGGTATTTAGGGGTTCCAGGACAAGGATCTCTGCCAAAGACTTGATGATTAACCAGAAACTGGCAATTTCTATGACCCTGGCATTCAGAGAGCACTTTCTAACAGAGAGAGATAATCAAAAACCATAGAATGTGCGTTATACAAAAGGCAGGGAAAATGTAGTAGCCTTGTGCTGATTCTGGAAAACACATAGCCTATCTTTTATGAGCCAGAAGTGAATAAGATTGCCAGAGGAGTCTTGTCTTACAACATCTTAGGTCTGTTTTCACCATGGGACTATTGAAAAGGTACTAAAACAGCTTTATTAAGTTAGTGTTTAGTGCATGTAAAATGAAAAGTCTGTTTTTTTGTCTGAAAGCAAAGCACAGACTATTCACCTGCAGCGCTGTAGTAGCAGAACAGCTGTGATTACGCCATTGGCATCTCATTCCTGGCACGATCCCGGGAAGGGTTGCACTCTGTCCATAAAATGCAGACTGAATAGTTATGGTGGAGTGTCCTGGACACCTGAGGAGCAGGAGATCTCCATCACAGGCTTGAGCTGATTGACTGTTGATGATCCTAAACAGATAATCTAACGAAAAGGTGGAGAGGTTGGATCTATAAGAAGTTATTAAAAATGTGTAATGTTATTTAATTATTTAAATAAATTATTTGGATGTTTTTATATGATATTTTTAGAGCCATTAAATGAAAATTATTATTGTGAAGAAAAAGTTAGCCTATCAAACCATCATGAATCCAAAAATGTGTCACTGACCCATACATGTAAGTTTATGTATCAAAAAATGAATATACTTTTTAAAATGATTGTTCTCATTATTGTTAGTGAATACTGCAACCATAATATTTGCACTTACTGTAAATCATTATATTATTGACTCACTTGAGAAATCGGAGAGTCCGTCCATTTCTTTGGTCCACAGTATGAGAACACTGTAAAGTATTTGAACACATAGCGCAGGTGCCGGGCAGCTTCTCAAGCGCTGCGCTGAGATCATGTTCAAATCCTTCAGTTATTTCTGCATCAAAGCCGCGTGCTGGAGAAACGCTGTCAGGAATTCCCGTCTGTCTCTCTCTCTCTCACCTGCCAGAGAGTTTCACCCAGCTTAAAGTATGTTTTCATACCGCGACTTTGACATCCCAGTCCTTTCAAGCCAAACTCTAAGAAAGCGAACCCCTCGAAATCGTTTCTCCCTTGATTAAAGAGAAATCAGAGGATATGACACAAAAAGCAAACATTTCAAAGCGACGCATGCAGTCACTGAAGGAAGCCTATAGGGAAATAACAAGTGCGCAACAAGTCAGTGGTGCCTGAAAGCAGCGACATTCGCACTATTCATTCCATTGCTGATGATTTTAGGGTCCTTAGTGAGACAACAAATGGTAATAAGTGGTTTCTTGGCACTCAGAAAGTGATTTTTGAGGAGTTTGTTGAGGAAAAACCATAGGGAAAACGCATTTGAACGGGGCGTGGCGTTGAATGCCTCAAATAGGCAGCGCGGTGGAGTTGAGAAGCACTGACAACAGTATTGTAACCTATCTGATTGAAATGCATTCACAGTAATATCATTCATATGATTAATAATTAATAATATTTCATATAGTCATTTAAGCGGCTTTGCCTTCGAAGCCAAACCTTTTTGGACTATTAAACCTTTATAAAATGTATATATAGTTCAAAATACCGTTCCTTCCCAGAAATATTTCGTTCATGTGTGTGAGTGTGTTTGTGTTAGAAATGTATTTATTGTCTGTTTGGTCATGTTTATAATATTCTAAAATCGAACCTCACACGATGAAGTGATACTCCGTTGCAGCAGGGGGCGCTACGCGCTTGTCATTTGATCAATACTCACTGCAAAACCGCAGAAGTAGAGCTGCCCGCGTACGTTTGAAGACGTTGAAAATATATATTGAATTGAGCGATTTTGATATTCCGTCTGAAATGGCAGGCAAAATTAAAGTTGCGGATGACTGTAGCTATAAAACATACTCTGTCTGCGAGAGTGCCGCTGATAGCAGCAGCAGAGTGGAGGAAGATGGAGAAAGCGACGGTCCAGCGGTGTTTATGTGCGGCAAATGCAAGCTGCCCATCGGCGACAGTCTGTCCTGGTCCGGCAGTGACGACGAGCATAACCAAATCATGCTCAAACGTAAAAGATTATTATGTTTTTATGGCTCTTGTCTGTAAAATGCTGGTTATAACTTGATGTCTTGGGTTTATATACGCTACTATTCAAAAGTTTGAAAGGAATGAATACTTTTATGTACCAAAGACGCATTAAATTGACCATGGGTAACAGAAGACATTTATAATGCAACAAAAAACTATTTTAGGGAATTGTAGTTTTTTTAAAACTTCCTGCTAATCAAAGAATCCTGAAAAAATGTTTCCACAAAAATATCACGCAGCAAAAACTGCTACAACACTGACAATAATAAGAAATGTTTCAAATGACCATATTAGAATGATGTCTGAAGAATCATGTGACACTGAAGACAGGAGTAATTTAGCTTTGCCTCCTAGAAATAAATTATATTTTAAGAGATTAAAGTACAAAACAATATTTTAAATCGTAAAAATATTTAATACTATTACTATTTTTAGTGTATTTTTGATCAAGTAAGTGCTAGGTGAATATAACAGACTTTTTCATAAACATGACATTTTTCATGTTTATGAAAAATTTCAGACTTTTTTATAAACATGACCTTAAACTTTTGAATGGTAGTGTTTACTATCGGTTGACTCATGCATTTCGAAATATTGTGATTTTAGTTTTGGCTTTGCATGCATTCGTTAAAATAGCATAATACAACTGTGGGTAACAACAGTTTAAACATAAAAAATATATTTTTAACGTTTTTTTAGGGATCTCTGACAATGTTGTCATAGGTAAAGAGCCCTTTGTTTCTGGTACCAGAAAGGAGCTTGGATGGTGAGATATGTTTTATTTATTTATACATGTGTGTAGAATCATACATGTGTTTTTCCACCTAAACATGAAATCAATGTCTCTGAAAATTTGTCTCTCACATTCAGTCTTGTTGTGAATCTCACCTGCCGTGGCTGTTGCTCAGAATTAGGAATCATGTACATATCAACCCCAAAAAATCTTGATTACAAGAGATCTCTTTTCTGCTTTAATGTTGAAAATATTGAAAGGTAAGTAGCCTATTGTGCACAAGCCTGTGCAATGTTCATCGTTAGTCTTTTTTATAATCACATTCACTTTTGTGTATCACACTGAGGACAAGGTTGTGTCTTTCTGTAGTTATATAGTCAGCGGTCCAGGCCAGCGGGTGCCAGTATTAGACAGAGAAGACAAACCAGTGACCCTGGAGTACCAGAACATTGTGGAACAGCAGATGACAGAGGTAAAGTAGCCCTTCTAGAGACTGTTTAAATTATTGATTTACGAGCATGATGCAAACCGATGTAAGTCTCTCTCTCTTTAAAAATAAGCAATTTCTTTTGCACTACAAATGCATAGATTAATGGCAATATTGAATGTGTAGAGAATATGACAAAAATAATATTTGATATCAAACTTTATGAGGGGAAATTATTTTAACTTAAAAACAATAGAACCTGAATTTTTAATTGTTTTAATTTGAATTTTTCCTAAAAGAAATGAATTCTAAAACAAAAAAACATTCCAGTATAGGTGAGGTACACAGAAGAAAATGGAATTAAAGCTGTTGAAAAAGGTTATCTGTGCTTTTTTTTGTGTTTTTTAACACGCACAAGTAAACAGCAGATGGCGCTCTTGCGGTGCTTCCAGAGCTCTTTGTTTGGTCACTGAGTCCGCAAACAATAGACATTAGGATCTGTTGAAGAATTTGATCTAGAAAAGGGTGTTGACAGTTATGTCTGTTTGTGATTGTTAATGTTTTAATTTCATATTCCTTGTCTGTGTGCTTGTCAAATAAATAAAATAGAACTTCTGACAAGATTTACAAGAGGATTCCTGTGGGTGAATCCTGTGAATTAATAATTTTCCAGATATTATGTATTTGTGCTTTGTGTTCTGGCAATTAGTTTTTTTTTATCATTTTATATATGTATATGTATATATGTGTGTGTGTGTGTGTGTGTGTATATATATATATATATATATATATATATATATATATATAAGAAAACATAATTGCAATTTTGTAATGCGCACACACACACACATATATATATATATATAAACAAAATTACACATTACAAAATTTTACTGTCTGACCTCTTATACTCTAATGTACCTTTCAGATAAAATCTCTAGCTGTGATAATAGGACAACGCCTACTGGAGATTGAAAATAACCTCCAGTGCAATTCTGGAAAATGATATGAGCTGTCTGTTTTATGACTGAGGGTAATAATCCCATGCATCTTTTGTGAATGAGGTTTGTGGACTCTTTAGTGTAAGATAGTTTTGTCTAGACAGTTATGTATTTATATGTATTTACTATACAGTTGAATGCAAGTGATACATTTGTACCATTTCCTACCGTTTATTAATGTTAAGCTCCACGCATTCTAAGAGATGTATAAGTACAGTACATAGATTTTGTGACGATTGTATTGTACTTTAAAAGCTGCTGTACTCTTACTGGAGAACATGTGTTTGTCTGCATCTCATATTTTGTCATGTGCTATCCTTGTGTTGTTGTCATATGTGATGTTAGTCTTTACAAGATGTATACACAGGGTGAACGTGTACAATAAATATAATGTTAAAGCAAAACACGTGTTGTTGTTTTTTCCCTCCTCTTGTTTGTTTTTGATACTTCATCGTTTGCATCAAAACATCCCTGCCCAACCCTCTGAAAAACTGGTTCAATAATAAGTGGATGGCGGGAGAAGGAGGGGGCATGTCGCCTCAAGCCATTTTTTTGTTTACAGTTCCTGTCTAATGTGCCTAGTAACACTTTCCACCAGGAGGCGGGAAAAGACTCGTAGAGACCCTGAAGGCGCGCACCCCCAACCCTCAAAGCTGGGGTAGCATAACAACAGCGGCTGATAGAATCCGCGCACCTCGGACCAACCAGAGAGCTGTAGCTAAGGGCCATACTGCCATGGAAACAAAGCACACATGCTGTCGCTAGAGCCTGTTGCCATCGCATCCGTCGTTTCCTTATTTGCCGGCCAGCGAGTCAGCCAACCAGCTTGCGGGGGTTGACGTTGCGCTTCAGTCGTTCGCAGGGGCGTGGTCTCCATCTCCCGCGCCAGCACAGAGTTCTTCATTCTTGTGCCTTTTAACTCCTACGTTCTGCCTGTAAACCCAGCAGAGTTAAAAATAGGGACAAGAGGTAAAACATGCATACAGCACATGGTATTATAGCATCATGTTTACTGCTTGTGTCCAGTAGAGGGAAACATCACTCTATATGTGGCAAAATAGCCAATTATATCTGTACTAGTTGGTGAGGACTCATCTAAGTAAAGACCGGATTACACCAAGAACAATAACAATAAACGATATCTGTATCAGGGTTTACACCAACGGACAAGAATTTTCTGTTAGAGGGGTCATATGATGCTGCTAAAAAGAACATTATTTTGTGTATTTGGTGTAATGAAATGTGTTTATGCGGTTTAAGGTTAAAAAAAACTATTTTCCACATACTGTACATTATTGTTTCTCCTCTATGCCCCGCCTTTCTGAAACGCGTCGATTTTTACAAAACTCATCGGTCTGAAAAAGCGAGGTGTACTGTGATTGGCCAGCTATCCAATGCGTTATGATTGGCCGAATACCTCAAGTGTGTGAAGGAAATGTTACGCCCCTCACCATACTGTGATGCCCTGTCTCGTTCCGAGTGGGTCTCGGGCATGGGAGGCGGACGCACTAACAAGGAGGCTAAAGACTGCAGCCACTAGCGTCAGTCGCTAGTGCGTCTCTTGAGATCAGGGGAGTGAGGTTTTACCTGCACAGCACCTACCGCTGGCCTCCGTTACATGCGCTTAGAATAAACAGACGATATCGTTCACTGGTGTGGACGCTAATATCGTTATCTTTATAGTTATCGTTCTTGGTGTGAACGGGCCTTAAGACTTTTACTCAAGTAATATTCTAAATGGTGACTTTACCTTCTACCTAAGTCATTTTCTGGTAAGATATCTGTAATTTTACTTGAGTATGGCTTTCAGGTACTTTATACACCACTGCCAAAAGCAAACTGGTTCGGTTCGTTTCATTTGTGGTTTGTGGCTTGATTTCCTCATAATTTGTGAAAGCAATGAGGTCCCGGTATGCTTTTTATGGACCAACTTAACAGTAATATGAGTAATATGAACTAAGCAGGTTATTATTTTTATGTATATTTATATGTATAGTTTATGATTATTATTTTTATTATTTATCAGAATCAGAATCAGAATCAGAAGAGCTTTATTACCAAACTTAACAGTAATATGAGTAATATGAACTAAGCAGGTTATTATTTTTATGTATATTTATATGTATAGTTTATGATTATTATTTTTATTATTTATCAATGTAATTTCAGATATTTCAATCTCTTGTTACATTTTTAAAAGATAAGTAAATAAATAATCCAAATGTTAACTCTAACAATACAAAACAATTCTGTTGCCATTTATGTAATCTAGGGCTAGCTGTGCATTAATTGATTTTAATGCATGAGGGAGGCAAATAACCATCTGATGCGCAGCTGAAATTTAGCATTCTGTCTGCTTTAAATCAGACATCAGAACATCAATTTTACCGTGCTCGTAAATATTTCTGTGTGCGCAGCGCGATCTCCGGCATGTCTGCCAAGTGATGTGTGTGTGTGCGCGTGTCAATGAAAGCAGTGAAACAATATAGCAGCAATATAAAGTTAGTAGCAAATAAACATTTTAATACTACCTTAACTGAGTAAAAAAAGGAAATTGAAATAACTTTATACATAATGTTCCCTTTTAATTTTAAATTTGACTGAAATGCATTGTTAAAGCTCTGTGAATATTTTGACCAGTGACATGATCAGGGATTGCCTGCTCTGCCTCACCTCCTTCCCTGTTCACTTCATCTTCCATATTTTCCTAAAGGTAAGATGCCAGCATTCCTCTGCTGCTCAGAGAGCTGGGGTCTGAGTTCTTATGAAGTTGTGGTGTGAACAAGAAAGGGTTTGAGATCACTTTAATGCTGAAGTGGACCAAGAAAAGAACCAGGTTCTCTTTTGAGTCCACTAGAGTGTGAACACCAAAAGGCTTAAGGTCCCTTTCAGCTGGTTCCCTAATTGAGCTGGGTTTGGTTCCTTTAAAACAAACTATATGTGAAAACACCCTTATTTAACTCATGTGATTCAGATCACCAGCACGTTAAGAGCTACATGAACTCAGCTGAGTGTGTCAGATAAGGGAGACATAGAAAATGTGCGGAGCAGTGGGTCCCCAGGACCAGGATTGAAAACCACTGGACTAGTCTACTTTAATGCTCTGCCATGACGCTTTAATCTTGACGTCGACTAGTCGCGGGCCTGTCTATCTTATGTTTCAACACGGAAGTAAGCTATTTTCTGTCAATGTGCGAGACTTACGGTTCATTAACCTAGGGAAATAACGAGAAGAATAACAAAGTGCAGTAAATAGTAAAACAGTTTAAAATATATATTTTTTAAATTTGGTAAAAATTTGGATAATACTTTAAAATAATATGATAAGATACACCAGTTTGAAATATAAAGCCGCAAAATGAGGTGTTTTGTACAGCTAAAAATGATACCAGAAGCCAGACACATTCAATTTACAAATGGCCACGCCCGCTCTTACGGAAAAATAAGGTGGATAGAGGGCACAACAGGATAAGAAATCTTTGAAGTCAATATTTACGCTCCATTTCCAAACTGTTAAAATGGCAAATAAATGCATATTCCGAAAGGGCTCCACAAGATGTGTGGAACGTGTGGAAATGCACGTTTCAAATAGCTTATTGTATAGGTAAGTTAATCGCGTGTGCTGTATTGTTATGCACACACATAGGCTACAGACAGTAGCTCGTACATCGCGCGCTAAGCTATTTTCTGTCAATGTGCGAGACTTACGGTTCATTAACCTAGGGAAATAACGAGAAGAATAACAAAGTGCAGTAAATAGTAAAACAGTTTAAAATATATATATTTTTTAAATTTGGTAAAAATTTGGATAATACTTTAAAATAATATAAGATACACCAGTTTGAAATATAAAGCCACAAAATGAGGTGTTTTGTACAGCTAAAAATGATACCAGAAGCCAGACACATTCAATTTACAAATGGCCACGCCCGCTCTTACGGAAAAATAAGGTGGATAGAGGGCACAACAGGATAAGAAATCTTTGAAGTCAATATTTACGCTCCATTTCCAAACTGTTAAAATGGCAAATAAATGCATATTCCGAAAGGGCTCCACAAGATGTGTGGAACGTGTGGAAATGCACGTTTCAAATAGCTTATTGTATAGGTAAGTTAATCGCGTGTGCTGTATTGTTATGCACACACATAGGCTACAGACAGTAGCTCGTACATCGCGCGCACAGAATCATTCAGTAGCTCGGAATTGTCAACACTGTTCTGTGATTTCTCAATAAAATAGCTTAGAAACAGAAAAGTTCTAGCATAACTACAAGCTTCACTATTAGTAGAGAGACACTGCCAGGTAGAATTAATTCACACATGCAATCGCTATCTAATGTAGTCGACTCGACTTTCATCACATAAATGTCGGCTTTAAAGGTTCTGAAGTTGTCGACTCTGTTAGCGCCGTTGCGCTTTGGGCGTCCCGTGTTCGAGTCCCGGCTCGCTGACGTTTCCGATCCCATCCCCACTCTCTCTGCCACTTCACTTCCTGTCTCACTACTGTCTTATTAAATGGCAAAACTTATTAAAAGGCAAAAATCGGCAAAAATAAATCTTTAAAAAAAAATCTATAGTTTTTCAACCCCTAGTTTATTATAAGTGCGCATTGTAGTTTTGTCATCTGCCACTTTAAATGCTCCAGTTCTTTAAAGTCGGGTTGAAGCCGGGTTATCCACCTTTTTCATCCCATAAGAGTGGGCGCAGCCATATTTGTAAATTTTATAGGTCTAGCTTCCGGTCTCATTGCCTCCAGCTATTTTTAGCTATACAAAACAGCTCATTGATATTGAAAAATGGTGTGTCTTACAATATTATTTTAATGTATTATCTTAATTATGAACACACTGGTTTGTATTGCAAACAGTTTTACCATTTACTGCACGTTGTTATTCTTCTCGTTATTTCATAATGGCTAATGAACCGGAAATCTCACCCACAGGCTTACTTCCGCATTGAAGAATAAGGATCTGCAGTGTGAACGTTACTATTCGTATAGAATGATTATTAAAACGTTATAGTTATTAGTTATTGTGTTCAACAAACGCACTCAAGATAAAGGTTGCATAAAATATTAGTTAAGATTCGCTCGTTGTTTGCTTCGGTGTCCTGTTCTTCTGGTTACAACAGGTGCCGAAAGGTGAGTGTTTTTATGTGTTCCTGAATCATTGAATCATTCACTTAAACCGATTTGTTAAACAACTCTGACTTATTAAATGGCAAAACTTATTAAAAGGCAAAAATCGGCAAAAAAAAAAATTTTTTTAAAAAAAAAATCTATAGTTTTTCAACCCCTAGTTTATTATAAGTGCGCATTGTAGTTTTGTCATCTGCCACTTTAAATGCTCCAGTTCTTTAAAGTCGGGTTGAAGCCGGGTTATCCACCTTTTTCATCCCATAAGAGTGGGCGCAGCCATATTTGTAAATTTTATAGGTCTAGCTTCCGGTCTCATTGCCTCCAGCTATTTTTAGCTATACAAAACAGCTCATTGATATTGAAAAATGGTGTGTCTTACAATATTATTTTAATGTATTATCTTAATTATGAACACACTGGTTTGTATTGCAAACAGTTTTACCATTTACTGCACGTTGTTATTCTTCTCGTTATTTCATAATGGCTAATGAACCGGAAATCTCACCCACAGGCTTACTTCCGCATTGAAGAATAAGGATCTGCAGTGTGAACGTTACTATTCGTATAGAATGATTATTAAAACGTTATAGTTATTAGTTATTGTGTTCAACAAACGCACTCAAGATAAAGGTTGCATAAAATATTAGTTAAGATTCGCTCGTTGTTTGCTTCGGTGTCCTGTTCTTCTGGTTACAACAGGTGCCGAAAGGTGAGTGTTTTTATGTGTTCCTGAATCGTTGAATCATTCACTTAAACCGATTTGTTAAACAACTCTGAGTCGTTCACTATCACAAATACATGTCTTTTTGTTCTTTATTAAAATGTGCGTGACAGCAAATCTCCAGAAATGAACGAAATGCCCTACTCTCTTACAATGTCTGGTTCATTTCGTTCACAAATAGCATCGGTTCAGTGCCTCATTGAAACTCAAACTCGTTCATTGAAGAAGCATATTCGTTCATGAGTCCAAAAATAAAATGCTCCTTCACAACACTGAGTCTTCCAACTAAAGCAGATCAAAAGGACATTGGTGAATGATAAATGTAAGAATTTTAAAAAGGAATTCTCGTTTACTTAAAATATTTCAAAACATTGATTTGTTCACCAACGAATGAGGACTGAACTGTACATATGTTGTTGTCTTTGTTAATTTATGTATTTGTTCTCCCATAGCCTAATTTTTCCACCTGCTCTGCCAGCCGCTGTCACTTTGATTAATGGATGCTGGCTGCAATCTTAGAGTGCATCTCACTTGAACTGAAGTGCTGATGCACTGCACTTTCAGTATG
The DNA here is from genome assembly GCF_001515625.1 of Sinocyclocheilus rhinocerous. Classification (NCBI taxonomy): domain Eukaryota; kingdom Metazoa; phylum Chordata; class Actinopteri; order Cypriniformes; family Cyprinidae; genus Sinocyclocheilus; species Sinocyclocheilus rhinocerous. Next base: position 464,115 of record NW_015663491.1, read on the forward strand.
ATCTTACCCCCCCATCCACCTCCCTCTCAGTGTCCAGACATTAACACACACACGCGCGCACAGTTTGTCCTGGAGGACTGGTGGGCTGGTAATCAATAATGTAGACAGTCTGATTAAGCGAAGGTTACTTCTTTGCAAATAACCCCGTGAGGCAATCGACACAAGGACTGTAGAGACAAACCCTCCAATAGCAGCGGAGCTCAAAACAGGATTTGCCAGTCCATTCTTGCTAATATGCAAATTGAGTGTTGCGTGGAACAGCTGCCTTCTCATTTGTCTGTATTCACCTCAACATTTCATTGGACTTTATGATTGAAAGAATTGTGACATGTTGAACTTTGACACATACAGAATGTGCTTTTTTAAAAAATGCTGTATGCAAATATTATTTTACAGGACAAATGCTTTGGATTCCAACATCTAGTTCAAAACGCTGTTAAATAATTGTGAACCAGGACCACAAAACCAGTCATAAGGGTCAATTTTTTTAAATTGAGATTTACATATCATCTGAAAGCTGAATAAATAAGCTTTCAAATAAGCATTGATGTATGGTTTGTTAGGATAGGACAATATTTGGCCGAGATACAACTATTTGAAAATCTGGAATCTGAGGGTGCAAAAAAATCAAAATATTGAGAAAATCGCCTTTATAGTTGTCCAAATTAAGTCCTTAGCAATGCATATTACTAATCAAAAATTAAGTTTTGATATACTTACAGTAGGAAAATTACAAAATATCTGCATGGAACATGATATACTTCATATTCATGGAACATGATATACTTCATATTCTAATGATTTTTGGCATAAAAGAAAAATCGATAATTTTGAACGACTTCATTTTGTTTGTATTGTTGGCTATTGCTACAAATATACCCATGTGACTTATGACTGGTTTTGTGGTCCAGGGTCACAAATGTAAACAATATAAGATAATTTTGTGATTTCTGTCCTCAAAATCAAAATTACAATATCATTTTTAATATAATAAAATAAATGTTATAATTTATATAATGATTAAAATGTTTTTATTTTTTATATTTGTTGGCCAAAACAATACTTTTTACATTACACTGAAAGTGTTTTGTGTTTTAGAAATAAGTTGTCACATGTTTTAAAACTTATACATTTATAGAATATATTTATTAAAATATTTGTTTGCCAAAACAATCATTTTTACATTACATTGAATCAGAATTTTATGCTTTATAAGTAGATTTAGCTGAAAAGTCTAAGATATTTTAATTGTTTAGTTATGACAACGTGCCCCTTACCGTGTTACGATACTCCACACAAAACTTTAAAGTGTCCATACAGAAACTAAACTTCAAAAATAAACACCCTGAAAACATGTGATAACTAGCCCTGTGAATATTAATTGTCTGTTTTTTCCAGACAATCAGACACAAAGAAAATATTCCTGAGCTGGAAAAAAAAACCCTTTTGAAAACAGGATTAGTCTCAATCAGGGTTTAAGCCCGAACAGATTGAGAGATTGAGACTCTAATGATGGTCTTAGCCATGTAACAACAGTAAACAGTGATTTGCACACCCTGTCCAAAGGGTTGGGGATTTTAACTCGTGACATTGCCACATTAACATGCCCTGGTAGTCCAATGCTGATGACACTAGAGAGGATATCCGTGATTTCTTTATCCTTCCTTTTGCTCAGGTTATGATGTCAGCAGGTTAACTCGACATTTGTGGAGCCCTTCTATTCTTGTGTTAAGAAGACACAACACAACACTCAGGTTCTTAATGGAAAACTTATTTCAGTTCTGCTGACACCGAGTGCTTTCTGACTAGCCTCTTGTTTGCATTGTATTGTATCCTTAAATCAATCAATCAGCACTTAGTAGTAGGTAAATACAGTAATGTTTACAGTGAATTACAGTTATAATCGGAGTTCAACACAAGCTCAATCAGCACCACTTATGGCATAATGGTGATAATATAAGAGTTTCAAAGTTGTTTTGCTGGACATGTTTTGGGAAATTCTTTGTTTTTATTCGATATTTCATGGTACATGAATATTATAATCTGATTGAGATTCATATTTGATATCATCACTTTACCACAGAACTGTCACAGTACTTCATTTTAAGGGCTTGATGGATGTTCTTGAATCAGTCAGAGCTAAAACATTCAGGTAAAAGCGGATTGTGTGAAGTAAGATGTTCGGTGTAAATGTTGTTCTACATCATCTCACAGCCAATATATCTTCAGCTCATGTTGTTGTTGTGTATTACTCCGCATTAGATGCTTCGATAAGCTTTGTTTTTTTTTATCATAGCTTGTTTTCGAAAGGATTTTCGATGAGTGTCGTCCTTTGTAAACAAAGAGTTGTTTTAATATACTTTGCAGCCTCTTTTGTCCTTCAGCTTTTATCAGCTTAGCCGCACAGATTTATCAGGGCTTGAGTGTATGTGTCTGTGGGTCACCCCCCCCCCCTTCTTTGTCTCCTGTATGGGGGCCCAAGAGGGGGTATCCCCTTCTTTGTCTCCTGTATGGGGGCACAAGAGGGTGTATAATATGAGTGTTTGTGCATGTGAGGGTGCAGCTGACTGGATTATCTGACACGGAGTCTTTCAGCTGTCACTTATTTAATGGTTATTGCTGGGTTCTCGTGGGAAAAGCATACAGAGTTACACCAAGTCACCTGTTTCTCCGTAAACGACTGTTAGAATTTAGATTCTGTGACAAATTGTTTAAATACCATCAAAAAAGAGACATTTGATGTATGTATGAACAAAAGAAATACAAATCTGTATTTAGGTTTTGTGCATTTATTTGTGTCAAAGAAGTAATACATGCTGATTTAAAATAGAAAATTCAGAACAGAAATAATATTTTTTAAATATAAATATTTAAAATCTTTTTTACATCATTAGAAAATCTTTTTTTTTTAACTTGGCAAAAATCAAATCAATACAAAACTTACAAAAGACCTTCAAATTCCTCTTCACCGTAACAAAAGTACAAAGACGTGTCACCAAAAAACTGACATCACATTTTTTTTTTAAACCCTGGTGTGCATGCAAAAGTGTAGCTGAGATGAGAAAAAATGTTTTCACAGCTTATACTCTTCGGTGCACGTGAAGACTGTGAAAGAGGTCTGCTTTGTAAATCTAATGTGTATTGACAGCATGAATCACCTTTAAACACATGGAATGAAAGACACTTGTGTTCTATGGTGAGAAAACACCACCCTGGTTATAACCAGGTCAGCCATCAAATATATACATACTATTGCACAATCCATTATTTCACCCAACATTTACTTTGTAGATAAATGAATCTTATACACTAAGAGTTCAAATAACACTGAAAATCTTCCATTGCAGCCCAAAGGCTGAATGCAAGATATTTAAGGCTATACAAAATGCCAGCAATCCCCTAAAGAGGAAAAACAAGAGGAATGTCATCTTCCAATTAAATAATGACAGTTTCACTACAGGTTTAAAAGTGAGGCAATTAGAAAAGTTCAGCATTGTTGACCTGAGTGTCATTACAATTTGAGGTTAAATACAGTAAGAGCTTAAAAATGACTAATATTGTTTGGTCAAATAAGCACGCTGTCAAACCCCCCCCCCCCACACACACAACCATTCATTAACAGTCTTAGTTGTATTACTGTACATGAACACATATTAGTACACACATTATTGTGGGCAGTGACAGCATTGTTTCACAGAAGAATTGTGCGTTAAAGGTTGTGGCTAAGCTGCTACATGGCACTTGGACTAGAATCGTGTTGTATATGTGCTGCTGCATGTGAACTTGATGTTCAGTATCTACTGTCCTGGGGCTATGTAACCTCAAGATCTAATTTTACACAGTGTTCAGAGCCTATATGTTCTCTGCAAGCCTTCACTCAAGCTATGTGTATGACAAATGCCAAATAACTCCCTGCGGGGTTAGCAATATATCTGGTCTACGAGTGGGAAGCCCAACTGTTCAAACTGCCAGCATTGTTGGTGAGATAACACGTTACTGCATACATCTGACTTTATATAATCTAAAAGTTCTTCTCCTCAGCACAGGGTTTTGAGAGCCCCTGTGGCACAGATCAGAGTTTGCATATGGTAGGGAGTTGGAGACTCCACTTCCACCACACGCTCTGGCCTGAACGGCAGCTGAATCCTGAAGGGCGACACCTTTTTCTTTAAAATCTGCCCGATGCACATGGAAGGGAACTTGATGCGGAGCTGAGGGCTGTCTGGTTTATCGCTACCCCTGCTACTAGGCGGGGTACCGCTTGACTCTGAGGAGCTCAACCACACTGAAGCAGGAGGACTTTTCTTGGGTTGAGGTTTGATGATGAGAACAGGTGGGCTGTCAGGTTCATCGCTACCCCTGCTGCTAGTTGAGCTACCGCTTGACTCTGAGGAGCTCATGCACTCTGAAGCTTTCTTGGGTTGAGGTTTGACGATGAGAACAGGTATGCATGGGATTGTGGCCTTCTTCAAGTACGAGCTATCGGGCTGAAAAGCAGACACGTGTCGAGGTGGAGAGAGCTCTCCGTTGGTCAGCTTGTACCATGGTGATGGAGGAGTGACTTTGCTGGGTTCCTTGCTTGCGGAAGCCCAGGAATGAGCGGCGAGGGAGGAAGGTGGGCGAGCGGGGACGTTGACAGCTTTTGGGGAATCTTTGGATCTGTCTTTCTGGTCCGGCTGGGTCTCGGGTGTAGGATGGGTTGGGGTCGACTGTGGGGTTGGGTACAGGGGGTGGATCTCCATGTACTCCAGAGAGGATGAGGTGATGCAACCATCACGTCCTGAGTAAACATCTTTAAAACCTCCAGTCACAGCTTTCAGAAGACCTGAAAATGAGAGAGGAAAGAGTTTGAACTTGAGTTTTTGGTTGAACTATCGATCTAAGAGAAAAAATTCCAACTAAATGTACTATGTTCCCTGTTTTATTGAGTTGAAGCGTCTTTGAGGCTCTGAATACTTCAGTATAGTCACATGGCTTGGCAAGTTTTCCATTACAGAAAGTGAAAGTCTGCTGGGCTAGAGAATGTCTTTTGAGATTTAGCACTTGACATTTTAAATTGCTTTAAGAGAAGATGTTTTAGGTTCTTTTGACTGTTCTTGTCTAAAAAAGGAAAATAAGGCAAAACAACATAGGACCCAATTGATTTTGATTGTATGGACAGACAAACAAACAAACTGAGACATTTTTCTAAATATCTTTTGTGTTCCACAAAAGAAAGTAAACCTTACAGGTTAGAAGTGATGTGATGGTGAGTAAACTTGAGTTTTTGGCTGAACTATCGATCTAAGAGAAAAAATTCCAACTAAATGTACTATGTTCCCTGTTTTATTGAGTTGAAGCGTCTTTGAGGCTCTGAATACTTCAGTATAGTCACATGGCTTGGCAAGTAAGAGTGAGTGGAACAGGTTTTCTATACATGTCTAACATGTGCCCTGTGAAGTCATCTTTAATCTTCAAACTTCGGTGATCTTTCTACGTGATAACAACCTGAACAGCCCTAAAGGGTTTACAAGTTTGATTTACTGTCACCGTTTGCCAAGTACAAATTTTTGGACTATCCCTCAGGTATCAGAGCTTATTTCAAAGCTACTTTCAACAAAGAGCTATATTTAATTTGTACCATTGTATATACATTACATTTAGCCATTTAGCAGACGCTTTTATCCAAAGCGACTTACAAATGAGGACAATGGAAGCAATCAAAATCAACAAAAGAGGAATGATATGCAAGTGCTATAACAAGTCTTAGTTAGCTTAACTCAGTAGATGTAGCAAGTTTTTTTTTTTTATTATATAATAAAGAAAAATAAAAAGAATAGAGCAAGCTAGTGTTAGAGGCCTTTTTGTTTTTGTTAATTGTATAATAAATAAAAAGAAAACGAATAGATAAAATACAAAAAGATTAGAAAAGTGCAGTGGTAGTTTTTTTTTGGGCAGGTCATTCCACCAGGAGGGAACATTTAATTTAAAAGTCTGTGAAAGTGATTTTGTGCCTCTTTGGGATGGCACAATAAAGCGACGTTCACTTGCAGAACGCAAGCTTCTAGACGGCACGTAAGTCTGAAGTAATGAATTTAGGTAAAGGGTTGCAGAGCCAGTGGTAGATTTGTAGGCAAACGTTAATGCCTTGAATTTTATGCAAGCAGCTATTTTATGTAGTATTTATTCTCATTCTCAGACAATTATTGTCACGTACTCCTAAATCACACATCAGTTGTGTGCCAAATCACATCTTAACCACATGGTTGGTTCATGCATGTCTATATTGTACTGTGTCTATAGTCTCTCACCATTTCTGTGTTTCTTCTCCTTGGTGGGACCTTTGTTCACAGCGAGATACGCGGGTGTCTGCTTGGGTGGAATCGTAATCTTCTCAATGGGCTTCCTCCATTGAGTCTGGAACAGCTCGCTCTTTTTCTCCTTCTCCATGTTGTACTGTTTCTCCTGTGAGAACCAGACAATGTTAAACTCATGAGACAAGAACTGAAATGCTTTTATGGAGGACATGTTGATGTCATTGTTTTCTCCAACTTACCCTGTACTCTTTTGAGATTCTCTTCATCTTGTTGTTGAGGAGGAAGTACACAGTCAGCGTGTGGCAAGCTTTGTTAGTGAGCACTGTGCTCAGAACCTCACTGTGTTTGTAGCCCATTTTCTCTGTCATGTGGAGCAGAACTATGTGGTTGATCTCCTCAATGTGGATCCTGAAAGTTACAAAAAAATATTTTAGGCCATAATAAGTCATAAAAGATCTAAGAGACAAGATCTGACTTTGACCTGCAAGCATATTAGGTGACTAACCTATTTAAGTAAGGAACTCCAGTGTGAGGGTTTCCCAACTGCAGCCATGGGTCTGCCATCACTTGGTGGATGTTGGGTCTCTTGACGGGGTCAGGCTCGAGAAGTTTCTTCAGCAGACTGGTGGCAGCTGTGAACACAGACAGGAAGACGTGAGGCCTTTGTGCTATCTTTCTTTAAGAAAATAAAAAAGGTCCTTGATCAGTCGCTGTGTTTAACTGATTTATTAGGACAAATCAATCATTATTTATTAGGACAAACACATTATGTTGTGGTAAAGATTATTCAGCCTTTCTCCTACATATTACATAAGTCAAAGAATGAGCGCGCAGCCTTGCGTCCTTGAGACGCTAAATACAGGCAGAGGCGGACAGTAACTAAGTACATTTACTTGAGTATTGTACTTAAGTACACTTTTTTACAGGTGTTATATAATGAGGCTAATCTCATTTCATCACTGCATCATCTTGTAGTAATATATCCAGTCACAGATTTAGTAGGCTAGTGAATGAACCACCTGTTAATGAGAACAATCATGTAAGTGTAACGCAATGGAAAACAGAATGCGATTAATCATAATGTTTACTGTATCCTCTTCTCAAACTAATTTTATCTGGAATTCTGCTTGCATCATATCAGTCAATGAAGAACAAAGATGAGACGACTCTTAAGGTACATACTATGGAAACACCTTAATTCTGTGGAAGGTTAATAGATGCTGTTAAGAAATCTGAACAAAGCAAATCATTCCTTGTGACTAAAACCAGTTTTTCTTGTGGTTGAAAAAAAGTCACCACTTGCCTGGCATGTTTGCAGTAAACATAGTGTTTATGAGCCAACGGCACTGCACTGAGAATTTTAAGTAGGACTTCTTGAGTATGTTGTAATTAAAAAATTATTACGATACTTAAAAATCTGTTGCATGCGATTGTGTTGGCACTCGAGCATGTTTTTCTATGTCAATCAGGTTTGTGATGCTGGCAACCGGCTACAAAATAGCATGAGAGAAGTCACTGGATCATGAAGATTCTCTGCTTTATTAAGATTTGGCTTTCATCACCTGAGATATTTGAAGGTGACATATCATGAAAATCTGACTTTTCCAAGTTTTAAGTGCTATAATCAGGTCCCCGGTGCATCTACCAACCAAGGAAATGTGAAAAAGATAACCCACTAACTTTGTTTTGATAAGCCTTTTTCTGCAAGCGTCTGAAAAAACGAACGCGTCTGATTTCGCTCCCCTAGTGACGTTGCAAAGTGATCTCATTATAATATTACCGCCCCTTAATCTGCACGTTTCCACCCACGGCGCCGTCATTTTGATTTTGCAATTGACAACGGTGTACCAGCTCTAATGCTAATGTTCTGCCTTTGGCTGCACTGACGAGCACAGAACATTATTTAGAGTCCCAGCCTCAGAGGAGACAAGAGAGCAGTGGATTTATTGATTTATTTACTGTATATTGCTGCTGCCACACAGATCTAAAATAAACATGCGATTTATTTCCGTTTAAACTAATATGGTTTAAAACGCATGATTTCAGCGCGATAAACATGATAATCAGAACCAAAACAGATGTTTTTAGCAGGTGCGAGCTGTAATGGCGCAGCTCTATTCTGGAAAAGGGGGCGTGGAAAAGCAGCTCATTTGCATTTAAAGAAAAAGGCACGAACAACAGCGTGTTTCTGCTTCCACTCAAAACAGGCATTTTCAAAATGATATAATAAATGATCTGTGGGGTATTTTGAGCTGAAACTTCACAGACACATTCTGGGGACACCAGAGACTTATATTACATATTGTAAAAAGGGGCATAATATGTCTCTTTTAAAACACCAGTGGGCACCAGACCCTCCCTATTGTTTTCAATTTAGCATTCAAAAGCATCATACTGGACTAAAAAAAAGGTGCAGTTTTACAAAGACTGCATTCATGCTCAACATTTGGAGCATGATGCCCATTAGAACCTAATTGGTAGGAGGACACACGCTTATTTTTAGCATGTAATAGTTGCTTGTTCTTGTTTCAATGCGACCTTTGTGGTCATAAAGAACCTTTGGGAATCTCAGAGATGCAGTTCTCTCAATACCTGAAGAGATAGATGGAGGTAGAGGGTTCATATCCTTGTCCACCATCCTTTGATGCAGGGCATTCAGGCTAAATGGCTCCACGGTGAACGGTAGGTTACCGGCCAGCATAGCATACATGTTCACCCCTCTACATTGAAACACATACATAGAGTCAAATTCAGAAAATTGTACCAAATGCAAACTTAGAACACGGTGCTTCACATTTCCTGAACTCACATTGACCAGACATCCACTTTGGACCCGTATTTCTTTCTTGAGAGAAGCTCAGGGGCGGCGTATGCTGGGCTGCCACACTGTGTGCTGAAGGGATCCGAGTATCCCAGAATACCCGCACAGTTACTAAGTCCAAAATCTGTATGGGAAAACAGAGAGAGGGTAATTGCGTGTACTTTCTCATAGAGGGACTGACCTTCCCACTAGGAGGGGTGCAAAAGGGTTTATGGCTGCCCAACACTAACCCCGTCTGTCACACACAGCTGCTAAATAAAAGCCATGCGTTTGTCAGCCGTCTCACAAAGAGGTGAGAGGTCATTTGTTTTTAATGAGATACTGATTGCTCAATCAGTCCTCACCACATGCTAAAGATGAACAGTTCCATGTCACTTCACTTTGTGTCATTAGGAGTCATTGAGACTTTGTGCTGTTCTTTGAGTAGCATTAAAAAACCCTGCGTAATGTAGATCTCGGACAATGCTTACCGATCAGCTTTATGTTGTCTTGTTCATCAAGGAGGAGATTTTCAATCTTTAAGTCTCTGTTGAAATTAAGACAGAAAAATGGATTTAAACATTCTTAATTTATCAAACCAGCCATCTGAACTAAAACAAAGACACAATATTCTCTGGAGTATCAACACATGGTTTCAGAATTAATTCACTTTTCTTTGGAAAGTCTCATTTAAAGTTCCCTTTCGTTTCTCACCTGTGAACAACTCCTGCCCTGTGCAGGTGCTCCACCGCCATGACTAGCTGGCGTACATATTTCTGGACTTCTCTTTCTTCCAGCCTTTTCTTCTCATAAATATGGTTCATGAGGTTTCCACCAGGGCAGAGCTCCATGACGAGATAGTAGCTGTTGTCCGTCTCCAGGATGTCCAGCAGTTGGGTGATGTTGGGGTGCCGGATCATCTGCTGAATATGTCCTTCACGACGCAAGTTCTTTGTGACATACGAGTCCTTTTTGGCCTTCTTCTTGTCAATCACTTTCACTGCCACCTGTGGGGAAAAATAAAAAAGGAAGATTTAGTCAATATATAAAACACAACTGGAGTGTTTAGTGGATGTACAGAATTATTCTAACAGCTCTGAACAGGTGAGGCAAGCCAGACTAAGACAGACAGGACTCTTATTTGCCTGTCTCCTCACGTCTCAAGGGTTGAATGTTCGACCCTGAGATCCTGTAGAGGACTTGGTGGGGGAGGGATAAGGACAAATGACCTACGTGTAGCCATTGGAACACTTCCAATTGAAGGAAAAATCTCCAAATGGCTTGTTAATGCCACCCATTTGTCACCAACATGCAGTAAACGACTAATGCTGTATAAACACAGAGTCAAACAGAGCACTACCCCCCCCACCATCCAAAGAAATTTTTTTATGGTAATATACTACTATATATATATATATATATATACTGTATATCTGCTATAGACATTTAAAAAAAATTTTTTTTACTCTTTTAATATTTAAGATTTAAGTTCAAATTCAGTTTCCTGAGTCTATTTTTTTGTGTGTTGTTTTCCCCCCACTGTTCTGTCAAAAAAACGTACAACTAATATCTCATCTGAGAGCAAACTCACTAGAAAGCTCCAGTATGGCAGGGCAGCTCTGCAGCTTTGTTAGAGCTCAAATCCACCGCTAGCGCTCCACATTAGCTCTTTACTGCATGTACCTGCCGTTAAATGTGCTACGGTAATATACAATATATATAATGGAGTTAGCATCATTTCACGGTGTTATTTTTTATTAAGGTGGAAGGGGAGGGTCTTTGTTCTTTATCAAACAGGATTTCTTTGTCCTGGGTTGAAAGTCCCTCTGTATGCTGTTACAATAGCCTTGATAAAAGAGCCCCCCGAGTGTGACCCGAGGAGGGTTCAAGAGGTGACCTGCCGTGCAACCACAAATCATTAGGTACAAAAAGAAACTGTTGAGCAAACCGGTCATACATGGCCAATTGAGAAGATAATTGGATCAATTACTTGCATATTAAAAGACGTACTGAGAAAAAAGGGCAGAATCCCCTCCCTAAACAATCCCCTAAAATACTAATCCGACATTACTGGATCTTAACCACCCTGTTTTGCCAGCATTGTTGATGGGGGCCATTGGTGGTCGATGGTTAAAAGGGGGTGGTGTGGGGGACCTCCAGAGCCTCAGACTAACGTGTTGTTTTTCTCTCCGGCAGACAAAGGCGGCGAGGGTGAAAGTGGGTTAGATATGCTCACAACATACATGGGGGAAGCATGTGCTATTGCCCACTGATCACGAGCCCCGCCTCTCCCTGTCTGTTTTTCTAGGTGATGTCAGAGAACGAGAGCAAGGCAGGAGACAAGAGAAGCACGAGGCAGCCTCGCTTCTCTTTGTGATTGCTAGCGTTTGCATCATCGCCCGGGACAGACCTCTTCTCCTTCCCACAGCAACAGTGAAAGGAGGCAAGAAGGCTGAACAAATCCCTAATATGCTAAGAAGGTATTTCAGGTCATTCACTGGAAGTGCAATCAACTTTTTTTTGAATATGATATGTAGAAGTGAAAATATATTATAGATTATAAATATTTCTCCATTCATTCTGAATGGCTGCACACTTTCTTTGGGGTAATCTGAGATTAATACAGACACCTGAATGCAAACAGGCTCAAGGATTGTCTCTGTTACCATTTTCGTGATGATGAACATGAGACCAGTGAGAAACAACTCGACTCAACCTGATGATCAGGGGATGGTGTTTCTGACATTCTTCGCCACCCAAAGACAACATAAACTGACAGCTTTTAACTTAACATTGACAGTAAACATTTGTTTTAGAATGAATCACTAAATAACATATTACAATGCATTCAAGGCATGGTCCTTTGCCTGCCATAGACACTGAGGGGAGGGGGGAAGTCAGTTGACCAAAACAATTTAGACGGATGTTATTTCTCTTTAACTTGCAGTTTTCATATTCATACAATATGAACAAATAGATGAACTAGCTGTAGTATAAATAACAAATGCAACAGCATTGATGTATAGGCTGGATTTTAAACAGTTTGGACTTATTTTTTCAGCTAACAATTTCTTATTCAGACAATGATATGAATAAATAGACAAACTAAATGCAGCAAATAACAAATGCAACAGTCATGGTCTTGGATGGATTCAGACTAATGTATATTGACTGGATGTTTTATGCTTTCTTCTTCGTTTGCTTATAGAATGATGTAAACAAATTGTATACCTGTATATTGAAAACACTATCAATATGCGATTTTACAGTGTCATTTAGATAGAAGTAAGCTAACACGCGTCAAAGCGAGGCACACTGGATCTTCTCACCTTCTCGCCGGTGATCGCGTGAAGCCCCTCTCGCACTTTGGCGAATGAGCCCTCTCCCAGCTTCCTGCCGATCAGATAATTCCCAACTCTTTTCGTGGGGTAAAAGTTTCGGAGGATGTCAGCTTGACCTCTGCTCAGACCGCTGCTCAGAGACGAAGGAGGGGTGTTTTCTGTTCCTGCGGGAGCCAGAGGAGCTTTCACCCCCAACATCCTCCCGCTGTCCGTCCGCATGTCTGTTCCTGTATCGGACATCCCTGCGCCTGTTGAACAAAACCTGTTGTCCTCTGAATTTACTGTTACTGCTTGCTAAGAAGACCTCTGTGAGAATGGGACATCTGAATCCCTGTCTCTAATAGTAAACCCTGACACACGCACCACCTGTTAGGCTCAGCTGGCTGTCAATACGCAAACTATAAGATTGTAATAGTTTTACGTAAGTAATGCATTCGTCATGGGATTATGAATAAAGCCACTCGGTCCTAATCTAAATCAAATGACCAAAACGTCGTAATAACATGCGGACGTCTCCGTATGATTAAGCTAATTTCCCAGCACCTCTCTGTATCTGAGTGAGAAGTAAGTGAGTGTCTGACTGCCGACTCTCTCACATTTGTTGATTGAAGTTAGTTTCGCGGCACGAGGTGGGGGCGTTTCTTATTTGCTAGAAAATCCCCTCAGTCGCCGGGCTGAAATCTGATCCAATCAGTGGTCGCACCGGGACCAGAGGCTCCGCCCTCCCTGGTGTTGTAAAATTAACCCCGCCCCCTCTCCCATGCTTACCTAGACAACAAAGAGCATGTTGCTGAGGTGAGATTTGCCGTGATACTTGATTTCTATCAGCTTTCCCCGGTGATGTTTTACGTAGACCGCTTTTGGCTGACCTATTGGTCGCGACTAAATTATCTATTGATTATTCATTCACACAGAGCTGCTAATGCACACAAACACGTTTTATGCAGTGATGTCATGCATATGTTGTAGTAGAGCATTTATTTAATTTTCTTTAAGTAGTTTGCTAATGACATTCACCGCATTAGATAGAATTACATTTTTTTAATCTAAACATTATACTTTGTATTTTGTACATTATACATAAATTCATCCTCATCCTTTTATCTTTTATTATCCCCTTATTTTTTATTACCTCACCCTGTTTGTATTCCTCATTGTCTATTTCAATACTTTAAGCACTTTATATTCTTGGCAATATTATAACAAATATGCCAAATAATATAAAATAACCCAAGTGTGTTGCTACTTAAATATTATCCATGAAACAAAACACCGTATCCTATAAAATAATGATAGAAAGACCACCAATGTCATTTTAATTTTTTCAAATCAATTCCTTAAATTGCATTAATCATACTGTATCTTACACACGTGTTTTGTAAATGAGTGCCTTGGTTTTTATTCGTTCATCATTCGTAGTCTCTCAGCGACGACAGTCCTGACATGATTAATAGACCTCCACAACAATGGAAGATTTTTTAAATAAGACACACTATTGCGTCACCACACCCCGGCTAGCCGGCAGCTTGTTTACATTACCATGCGGTCATGAGACGAGCGATGTATGAAGGTAAGTAGGTATATTGCGCCCTCTATCGGTAATATGATGTAAGACAAGTAGGGCAAATGCATCTATCTATCTATCTATCTATCTATCTATCTATCATTTAGAGAATGCATTCTTTTAAAGCTCACGTTCCCCAGTAGCAGGGGATTTTATTTGTTCAAAGGCACATGAGGTGAAAGACCAGACTAGAACCAGAATAGCCTGTTGTCCGACCTTTGTGTTAGCAGCCAGCCTATGCTATCATACCTCTGTTTTGGATGCATTATGCATGAACGAGCGATGTATGAAGGTAAGTAGGTATATTGCGCCCTCTATCGGTAATATGATGTAAGACAAGTAGGGCAAATGCATCTATCTATCTATCTATCTATCTATCTATCATTTAGAGAATGCATTCTTTTAAAGCTCACGTTCCCCAGTAGCAGGGGATTTTATTTGTTCAAAGGCACATGAGGTGAAAGACCAGACTAGAACCAGAATAGCCTGTTGTCCGACCTTTGTGTTAGCAGCCTTTTTATGCTATCATACCTCTGTTTTGGATGCATTATGCATGAGCTGTTGCAATGAAATGTCAATAAACGGTAAGATCCTGGCCATCTCATTACCCGCCTTAAGCCCGGCTCACACTGTGCGATTTTGGCCACGATTTGGTCGTCTGACAAATTTGGAAAATTCTAAAAGATTCCTATAATCCTAGGCTAAAATCTGTAGTCTTTGATCGTTAGTTTGACATGTTCATCGACAGCCGATTAATGGTCGTTGCGATCAAATTTTACCTCCGAGTGACATTAATGACAACTGAGATCCCACAATGTGGCATGATCATCATGTTCGTACAGTCTGACAACTACAATCCTAAAGGACTTTTAAAATCGTACAGTGTGAGCCCGGCTTTATTTAAATAAATATTTACCAGTAGCAGGGGATCATTATTACATGCCGCCGCTGACCAGTAGAGGGCGCACATTATTAGCTTCGCGGCTTGAGTCTGGCGTATTCGATTTCCATGTTTCTGCAGCCGGCGTGATACACACGAGTTTAGCATGCTAAAGCTCCCAAAAGCTATGTCTGGACATACTGCTGGACACAGTTTCATATATTTCTATTCATATATTCTGCTCTCCTTTGGTGAGTTGGTGACGTACACATTCTCAGCATAATAATCATCGCTGGCCACTTTTAGCCAAATGAGATCGTGTCTGTCAAAACTGTAAAAACATACCTGTTATATTGTTACAAATAATGAAAATTTCCATGGACCTAATAAAAAACAAAAAAACGTGTTTAAAAAAAAAAAGTGTAGCCTGTGTTTGTGTGTGTTTTTGTTTTTTAGAAATGTTATTTTGTAGATGCTTACAACTAAACTTTATTTTCTCTCTCTCTTAGTGCCTTCTTGCAATGCTTTTGACGGAATCTCACAAGTAAGAAGAAACATCGTATCTATCCATACTATGCATATAATATATTAATCTAAATAAAGCTCTATGCGTTCCAAATAATTATCAGTATGTGGTCTCCTGAGGTTCATTTCTAGGCTCAATCTCAAGGCCGCCATGTCAGTGTTGTTAGATTGGACAAATGTACCAAGTACCGTACCACAAGCTCAAAATTATCGTACAACACGAGTCAAACGTACAGAGCTATTTATCTAAATCAACAACTTTTTGACACGACCTGCCAATTACCCCAATAGATAACTAGGCGTACCCAGGGCCGCATTAACCATTGGGCTAGGGGGGGGGGAAACCCCGGGGCCCGGACAAGGAGGCAATATATATATATATATATAGCTTTAAATAGGATTTTTATCCTATCAAAATTAGGAGTATAATTTTGATAGGATAAAAATCCTATTTAAAGCTATATATATATATATATATAGCTTTAAATAGGATTTTTATCCTATCAAAATTAGGAGTATAATTTTGATAGGATAAAAATCCTATTTAAAGCTATATATATATATATATATAGCTTTAAATAGGATTTTTATCCTATCAAAATTAGGAGTATAATTTTGATAGGATAAAAATCCTATTTAAAGCTATATATATATATATATATAGCTTTAAATAGGATTTTTATCCTATCAAAATTAGGAGTATAATTTTGATAGGATAAAAATCCTATTTAAAGCTATATATATATATATATATAGCTTTAAATAGGATTTTTATCCTATCAAAATTAGGAGTATAATTTTGATAGGATAAAAATCCTATTTAAAGCTATATATATATATATATATAGCTTTAAATAGGATTTTTATCCTATCAAAATTAGGAGTATAATTTTGATAGGATAAAAATCCTATTTAAAGCTATATATATATATATATATAGCTTTAAATAGGATTTTTATCCTATCAAAATTAGGAGTATAATTTTGATAGGATAAAAATATATATTATATCAAAATATCAAAATATATATTATATTTGTAATAGGGGGCCCTGCAGTAAGTCATAGCCCCGGGGCCCTGTAAGGTCTTAATGCGGCCCCGTACCGTGTCTGTCTACATTGGACGCGAGCAGTGCAACAAAGTACTATAGAACCCATTATATCAGTGACTGTGCACTGGATGCGTTGCGGCACACGCGACACGACACTACACATCCCCGACAGTAAATTGATGCTTCCTTCTATTTATGACGTATTAAAACGATTTTAACACTCGCTTTGTCGCGTCCAGTGTAGACAGACTTTAGCTCTATGGAAGGCCGTTAGGGCCAAAACGTGTGGTACTAACGCGTTAAATCGCGATTGCGCGTTAACACGTCATGGACTGCAACATAGTGCTCGTTGGCTTTAAAGCAGGGCACCCTCCTGCATTCTTAACACACTCTGAGGTGTGCACGAGTCCATTTAGAGTGTCTGTAATGAGCCAATTTCGTGTATGATTATAGAAGCCCTATGACTACAACTAACATAATTTGAATTGTCATAAAATTCTGAAATTATCCTACATTATGGGATTTTTTTCATTATTAGTACATCGTACAGAGGTCAAAATTATCGTACAAATAATACGATAATTATCGTACGTCTGGCAACACTGCGCCGTGTCCAGCAGAGCAGAGCCCTGACAGACACCTGATTTACAGCCCATTAAAAAAAAAAAACGATTTAATGCACTTAAGTCATCTCAGTAAAAAGCTGACAATAATTCACGTTGAACACGTTGAAAGCATTTTCACATTAACTGTTTAACCTTTGAAAGCTTATTCTGTCCTCTTTGATAAATAAGGGCATTTGCACTTTGGCCATTTTTTTCTTAATTTAAGCAGTTATGCATTATATATGTGTGTGTGTTTGCATGCTTATATAATTTATGAGGACACAAACTTGTGTAATGACATGGGCATAACACTGGTATAAAATCATAAACATGGTTTATGATTATTAATGATTTAATAATTAAAATAGCTAAGTCCATACTAAATAATGTTTTATTAAAAATGTAAAAATGCAAAAAATGTACAAAGTTTTCTATGAGGGGTAGGTTTGGGGGTAGGGGTAGGGGGATATTGTAGGGCAGGGCTAGTCAACTCTGCATAGTTTCTGCATAGTTTACTTCCAATCTGCATAGTTTACTTCCCTTATCCAACACACCTGTTCATCATTTGTAAATAGTCCAGAATACTCTGATAAGCTTGATCAGGCGTGTTTGATTAGGGTTTGAACTAACTCTGCAGGACACCGGCCCTCCAGGAGCCGAGTTGAAGAGTCCTTGTTGTAGGGGGATAGAATATACAGTTTGTACAGTGTAAAAACCATTACGCCTATGGAGAGTTCCCATAAAACATTAAAACCAACAGGTGTGTGTGGCTGTGTACAGAATGCATGTACATTATTAGAGTTAAACTGAATAAAACATTTATGCTTCATATTGTCTCTCACAGAAACAAGGAAGAAGTGATCCACAAATGTTTGACCAATTTACTGGTGAGTTGCACAGTGTGGCTTCTTTCTGATCATTTTGCAATAATCATTCATCAGAATTACATGTAATTATAGTAGGATGTAATTACCTGCATTTACACATGAATATATTCAAATATCTCCGGATTGAAGTAAAAAAAAAAAAAAGCATTTAAAGGTTACAAATCCTGTAATATCAAAGAGATTATTTGAGATCTAATTGAGGCATATGAAAAATTTATTGACTCTGCTAGGTGCTATAAAGTAAATTTTTTTCTCCCTCTTTGGCAGAGGCGTGCGGGATGTGGTTTTTGTGATCCAGAGCCAGAAAAACTCATATCACACCCACAGGGCTGAACAAAAAAGAACAGAGCTTCTACATCAGGCTCAAACCTTAAACCAGGTAGTTTTACGTTGTACTGTATGTACTAGTAAGTCTGTAAAATGCCGTTTTGGTTTCATTTAGCATACTTAGACAGTTTTAAATGCTTTGGAAAAGATATGCTTATGTTCCTTCATAATAATTTTATATTGCAGTAAATGTAATGTTATTATTATTTATTTTTAACAAGATGGTAGGTATACACTGCAAAATGAAAATCTTGAATTTCAATTCCTTGATTTACCAAAAAAGTGTATTGGTCTTTAGCCACATAAAAGTCAGACTAAATTATGCCTGCTCAGATCCATCTGTCGCTTGTGTCAAAAAATAGTTGTGGAAAAGAACTGATGTCACCTCTAAGTAGCAGTAAACAGTCTGTGAAAAGACACTTGTAGTAATTGCCACTTAATAAGCACTTCAGTGCCATCTTTGCAGTGTACAATATAATTAAAACCTTTATGTTTACGGTTTATGTTTTCAGATTCTTGATCTTTTAGCCACATGATGGCACTGTTGTTTTAGGAAAAGTCAGATAGTTTTTATTGGGATTTAGTGAAATGTTGTACTTCAATATTAACAGTTATTTTTGTGGTTTCTAAAGAGTGTCTCTGTGTGTGTCTATTACAATGACTAAACAGTGTGGTGCTAATTTTTTTTGCTTGTTGACAAGTTTTTGTGCTAGTGTGGTCACTGTAATAGATGGGTGGGAAGACACAACATGTCTCTTGTGTGATTTATGTCGCATTTGTCTGTCATGATAGAGATTGTGCATATGTATGTTTTTTTGTGTGCCAAAACTTAAAATCCTGGCAAGGTTTTAGAGACATCAAATTTGACATGAAAAAAATGCACCCTTACAGGTACATCTCAAAAAATTAGAATATCATGAAAAAGGTCAAGAGATGTACCTGTATTATTTACATTCTAAAAAAAAAAGAAAGTAATTTCAAAATCTGAAGCAAAAACAGAATGGTTGCACTTCAGCTTTGTGAAATTATGCTATATGTGTATCTGCATGAAACAAAAAAATTTCGGGTTACTTGTGTAGTTCTCTGAATAGGGAACGAGATGACACAATGGGAATGCCCTTTGGGTGTGCCGTTTGTCTGAATAGAATCACACCACTTCATGGGCTGATGGAATGGGTGCTGCCTCGGCGATGCTATATCACTCACTCTAATACTAGTTTTTTTATTCGCTTAGGTACAATTTTCACAAGCAACTAGTAAATTTTCAAAACTGTAAGTACTAATTTCACAACAGATCATCAAAAGTGCACTTTTTTCAAACATTTCAGGCCTATTTTCAATAGTTTTAGTACAATAGACACAATCACAAAGTATCCTTTTCACTACACAAAATAAGTGTTTCGTCTATATAAATGTTTCATTCACAGTAACTGCCTTTCATAAAGCTTTTACTATCAAACTTTTCATTTGCATGTCTTCTCATTCAGTTTATTACATTTGTCTATTATTTAATCTAACTCATCTTAATTGTTAATCAGTGAATCATTTGGAGCATCTATATATATATATAGATTCAATTGATATAGTTTCTCAAGAACTTGTTTGCAATTTAGGGATAACCAAATGTAATTAATTATTTTTTGCGCTATAAGAGATTTATCTTAGAAGATAACCACTATTTTGTATGTGTGTGTGTGGTTCAAGTAAACACTATGTTATGGGAGCAATATGTCCTTGTCCTTGTGGGAGACTTTTTTTTTTCTACGAGAAAAGAAAAATTTGTAAGGGTAGGTTTAGGAGTAGGGTTAGTGTAGGGGGATACAGTTTGTACAGTATAAAACCCATTACTCCTATGGAATGCAACCATAATGATAGGAATACCTGTGTGTGTGTGTGTGTGTGTGTGTGTGTGTGTGCGCGCGCATATGTGTACCTTCTTAACCATATTTTGGGGTCAAAGTAGTACCCAGAAGTGAGAAAACCTGACAAAATCACCAAAAACCTCCCTTTGAGGATGTCCTCATTTTTAAAATTTTGCAATTTGTGAACATACAGCAGGATACTGTAAGAGGAACTGATCAGAGATTGATCAGAGATGTATCAGAAGAAGGGAGACAGATAGCATCAAATGCAGCATTTTACATTACATTATGCCATGTCATACTGTATATTGAAACATTACCATGGTAAAGACTGCACATTACTATAACTCACCTTTCATCTGAAAAGTTCAGTTACAGTATAGATTCAGACATATGTCATACTGCATTGGCAGTAAACTCTGTTCTAGCACCAAACCTTATGGCCATGTACAATTTGTGAACATACAGCAGGATACAAGGGAGAGGAACTGATCAGAATTGTATCAGAAGAAGGGCAACAGATGGCATCAAATACATTATCAAACACAAATTACATTACATTATGCCATGTGATACTGTATATAGAGGCATTACCATGGTAAAGACTGCACATTACTATAACTCACCTTTCATCTGAAAAGTTCAGTTACAGTATAGATTCAGACATATGTCATACTGCATTGGCAGTAAACTCTGTTCTAGCACCAAACCTTATGGCCATGTCATACCTTCATCACACCTTTTGATACAGCAACACACTGTATAAATACTTTTACAAACATTATGAATTATATGTGAGTTAAGCAAGCTAGGTAATGTAAGTGTATTTTCTAACATGACAGTTATTGCCTCTATTACTGTAATTATTTCAGCAACAAAGGTGATTTGAAACGTATCTTGCATTGTTTGGTCTTGAATGAACTGATTGTTAAAAGTACTAAGTTGAAAGAAGATCTTACTGTTGTGTTTTGGTGATTAAACCAAATGTTCTCAATGCATATCACAATGATCTTGTGTTCTGAAACAGTCATTATGTGGAAAGTATGTGCAACTACAATGAAATCATGAGATCAGGTTTTGAAAGAATGACTAGTGGTGTTACAAGTGTGATCAGTTTTAAGTTTTGTTAACAGTGAAAACAACTTAAAATACGCCATAATTTTTGCTCATAAATGTAAGAGTAACACATCATTCGGAACTGTAAAGGGTCTACTTTTATGTGCACTCACAATATCAACAAAACGCTGTGATTTTGTAAAATAAAGAAAACAAACAGGATGTGATTTCTGCCGTCTCTGTCTTGAGCAGGAGCGCTTCACAAAAGTGAACCTAAACTCAGCGTATACTTGCCTCACAGACATGTTAAATATATCTATAGAAAGTTTCAAATTTCTACTTTAAAATGAAATAATTCAAATCGAAAACAAAAACTCTTTCATTATGTAATCCGTAAAGATGCATTTCTCAAGGTGCGTCCAATGAGGAGATGGCGAGTCAGGATCGTCAATTTCATCTTTGTGACACTGACTCACTGACTGATGTTTTGCATATGAACCTGATTTTTTGCATCTGTTTAGCTGACTTGCTACACCACTGGTGACAACTAATTGGAATCTGCATTTATCAAGGCTTAGATGTGGAGAGTTTACACCTTTTGGGGACAGATGGTAATTTGTATGAAAGACACTGGGAAATGGCACACCCTCTACAGTAAGCAACATATCTCTAAACTCTTAGGATCTGTATTACCTTTTAGTCTACTACTTGTATTGAGACCATTGCACCAGTACCAGAGACAATTCAAATGATACCAAACATGACTGTGAATATCACTTACATTCATGTCGAATATTATATTTTGCTGTTGACCATTCTGAGTGAACTGAGTTAAGGGAAGGATGGGTGAGGGGAAGGAAGTGGATGAAAAGAAACTATATAGGTGAGAAAGGAGTTTTCCCGCATCTTCTTTCTGTGAGATGTGGAAATAGATGTCTGTGTTTTATTGTTCGTATCTCAGAAGATCAAAGTGTCTGAGGTTCTTCAAGTCTTACAAGGCTATTATTTTTGCAAAATTCTTTTGGTAATGCTTGGAACGCATAAATTACATGCATCCTCTTTAACTGACTTAACTGACTGATTTAGTTAGAGAAAGTTAACGGCATGTCACGGCATTGCCTGTATAATGCAAAGTAGTCTGAAGATGTAACATTCGACTAGTGGTGTTACAAGTGTGATCAGTTTTAAGTTTTGTTAACAGTGAAAACAACTTAAAATACGCCATAATTTTTGCTCATAAATGTAAGAGTAACACATCATTCGGAACTGTAAAGGGTCTACTTTTATGTGCACTCACAATATCAACAAAACGCTGTGATTTTGTAAAATAAAGAAAACAAACAGGATGTGATTTCTGCCGTCTCTGTCTTGAGCAGGAGCGCTTCACAAAAGTGAACCTAAACTCAGCGTATACTTGCCTCACAGACATGTTAAATATATCTATAGAAAGTTTCAAATTTCTACTTTAAAATGAAATAATTCAAATCGAAAACAAAAACTCTTTCATTATGTAATCCGTAAAGATGCATTTCTCAAGGTGCGTCCAATGAGGAGATGGCGAGTCAGGATCGTCAATTTCATCTTTGTGACACTGACTCACTGACTGATTTTTTGCATATGAACCTGATTTTTTGCATCTGTTTAGCTGACTTGCTACACCACTGGTGACAACTAATTGGAATCTGCATTTATCAAGGCTTAGATGTGGAGAGTTTACACCTTTTGGGGACAGATGGTAATTTGTATGAAAGACACTGGGAAATGGCACACCCTCTACAGTAAGCAACATATCTCTAAACTCTTAGGATCTGTATTACCTTTTAGTCTACTACTTGTATTGAGACCATTGCACCAGTACCAGAGACAATTCAAATGATACCAAACATGACTGTGAATATCACTTACATTCATGTCGAATATTATATTTTGCTGTTGACCATTCTGAGTGAACTGAGTTAAGGGAAGGATGGGTGAGGGGAAGGAAGTGGATGAAAAGAAACTATATAGGTGAGAAAGGAGTTTTCCCGCATCTTCTTTCTGTGAGATGTGGAAATAGATGTCTGTGTTTTATTGTTCGTATCTCAGAAGATCAAAGTGTCTGAGGTTCTTCAAGTCTTACAAGGCTATTATTTTTGCAAAATTCTTTTGGTAATGCTTGGAACGCATAAATTACATGCATCCTCTTTAACTGACTTAACTGACTGATTTAGTTAGAGAAAGTTAACGGCATGTCACGGCATTGCCTGTATAATGCAAAGTAGTCTGAAGATGTAACATTCAGGATACAAGATAAAAAAGTTTAAAACATGCCTTTAATAGAACACAATTTGTGTTTTAAAATAGCGAGTCATGTGGGAGTTGTTTTCATTTTCTGCGGTCAATCACTTTAAAAAAAAGCGTAATTATCCACACTCCCAAATGTTGAATTTTTGATCTTCCATCTGTTTAATTTTCCAGCACATTCTGAATAACCTCAAACTCTCTGCTATCACATTCATCATTTAAATAAGCCACTGTTTCAGTCTTCTAAGCACATTTTGTACATACAGGTACCCTCTGGCATCCCGTTACTCCTACCTTTTCTCATTTAAAATGGGCATTCCTTGACCTTTCTCTGTAAAGGTCAATGTGAAGTTCAAACAAGTGTAGTAGAGCCATAATTCCTAAACTTCTGAATTGCCAGAAGTTCCCTTTGATGTCATTTGGAGTTATACATGTTTATTTAAAAAATGTTTTATATAAGACTTAATATAATTTTAAATTATGTAACTGTAATATTTTCAATATTCAATGTTTAAATTTAATATTTAAATATTTTGAAATTGCAGCTACTGTATACAACTTTATCAGGGGTGCGTTTCCCAAAAGCAACTATGGTCACAAGTTCCGTCGTTACCAATAGATTTCAATGGAACTAACTACCATAGTTAGCTAACGATTATTTTGGGAAACGCACCCCAGTCTGGTTGATATGAGGATTTAAAGGAGGAGTTCTACCAAAAATTAAAAATCAGTTGCTATTAATTCCAAACCCTTTTGTTTTTCCATTACAACAGAATGTTCATTTTTGGATCATGTGTTCCTTTAAAATTGGATTAAGTGTGAATTCATGCATATCAATGCATATCAGTTGCTACATGTTTATTCGTAAATTACCTGGCAGCTTTCAATTCTGTCACCTGCATGAAGAACTGCTTTCTGCCTTAGTCTATGTCACCTGCTAAAGAATGCATTGAGTTATGAATAAGACTGAGCAAAAACCCTTTAAATGGGTGTCGTTCGTTTGAGATGCTACCAGATTTTGTGCTGTATTGCAGAGTTCACCAGATGTTGTGCTCCTTCACAAGCTGTCAGACTCTGATGGGAACTGGAGCATTCCTTCGGCACTGCCACGGTAAAACTCAAAAACATACACAACACAGAATGTACTCCACCTCTTGACATGTCAGAATTACAAGTGTTGATTCATAAAGTTGTCTTAAACACATTTTATGCAGATGTATTTTTTGTTTTTCTTGTCTTCAGCCTTGCCTCACTATAGTGTGAAACATCTTGGTGGTTTGTGTTTTTGGAAGAAGAGTCCAACGTGAACTTACACAACCTTCTGCAGATGCTGAGCAAATTCAAGACAAGAAAGGTGAGCTGCAGACTTTTCAGTCTTTCAGCTGTTGTTACTGCAAAAGTGTAATATCAAGACTTCACGCCTTGTTTACTATGGCTCTCTTACAGCAACAATCGTTGTATTTGAATCAGGAAAACTAAGAGAGCATGTCATTGGTTGAGGTACTGATCATAAATCATGTCACTGAGACTGGGTGTGCAAAAGTCCAAGAAAGCAGCCGAAAAGTGTTGTCCTCATTTACTTTCTCAAACCAAATGTACTTTTCACTCTGTGGACACGCAGCACATGAAATTCTCTGTCACTTTCATTTCAGATATCCCATCATAAGCAGCTTGCGAGGAAGCCATTAGGGGTATATCCTCTCATAAATTGTTTCTTAATTGTGTGAAATGTTACCTGTACTGTTTTTTGTCCCCTTAAGAGACCCAAACATAATGTCAGTAAATAAAAAATTTATGGGAGGGCATATGGATTTGGATCTTACATGCAACTGCTTGGATCTTGCACAGAAATTATATAAGCAGGACTGGCTGTTCTGTCCTCCCTGTTAAAAAAGTTTTTTTGACTCTCATTGCCACTGAATTAAAAACAAAATGTTATACCACAACATCTTGGATATTGCTATTTAGGCCATGTGAATTGAAAATAAAGTGTTTTACTTCATGAACTACTCCATGAACTAACATTCCCTGGAGAAACAGTAGATAGGACAACACAATACATAAAACCTTCTCCTGCGGACTTGAGGTAATGAAAGAGCAGCCTGAAACAGCACTTTGCACATGCATCCAAAGCCTGCTGTTTCTTACCCGAGTGTCTTTTCTCCATAGGAGTGGTTTCTGGGCAGACACCTCCATGATGATGAACCAACAATTATCCACGACTATGCTTTCTCAGAGGACCCCTACAGCTTCACTTATCCTGACTTCATGGCTGGCTGGGCCCTCAGTTGCCCCCTGGCTAAGCGGTCAGATTTCATCTCTGTGCTTCTTGCGTACCTCTGCCGCGAACTGCTACTTATGCACTTTTAATCCAGATATTATTTGATCTGGTATCCCAGAACCGCAGAACGTGTGAATTATGAACCGCCCGAATTAGATTTCACGATTGACCTTCAACATGAGGTGAGAAAGATCACAAAATATTTCAGTGTACTGTACATACGCCCTACAGATATCTTTTTGTTTGTTTGTTTGTTAAATATTCATTATCTTGCAGTGGAAGTGCTTGGTGTTTTACAAAAAATGTGAATATTTGTAATGGAAATTGCTCTAATGCATCAGCTACAAAGCATCTTAAAAAAGATATTATTTTCCAAAATAACCCAGACACAGATAATAGACTCTTTACCTCTCTCCAGACGTATCATCTTAGCTCTTCTCAGCTTATATAATGCACTTTCTCTATACTATCCTTTGGTGTCACATCACAATTCAAAGTGTCTGGCGTCTCCTGTTGAAATAATGTGCCATCTGCCTACGGGAATATCTGTGTATATATTAATCCTCATTGATTTTACGGAGGAGCTGCCATTATTAAAGGGTTTTGTGACATTGAAAGACACTCTCTCTCCTTTTCTCTTGCCATCACTTCTCTCCCTCACTGATCAAAATGAGACTGTATGTTCCAGAGAGAACTCTCAGTGCTACTTTTGTGATTTCTATTGATGCAGTACTCTTAAGAGTCTGCTAAAAAAAAAACTCTGGTCTTACCGACTGTCATCTGTCTTGTTCTTAAAGGTATAGTTCTCCCAAAAATGAAAATCCTGTTGTCATTTACTTACTGGTCATGTCCTTCCAAATCCGTATGACTTCTTCTCTTCCATAGACCACAAAAAGTAGATGTTTAGCAGAATGTTCATGCTGCTCTTTTCCATACAATGGAAGTAAATGGTGACCAGAAGCTGTCGAGTTCCAAAAAGCCACTATAAAATATTATAACAGTGCCATTTTACAGTGCAGTTTAATCATTATTCCTTGCAAATCTTTTATTTAAATTCATATTATTGTTATTTGTTTACAAGATACACTCTCTTTCTCTGATTTCTGGAGTGCTTAGTTCTTAGTTCTTTGTTTTAATTGCACTTTGTTTCTTAAGCACAACCCTTAATAGTCATTGATTCCTAGAAGAAGGCTTGCTTTGCTTCTGTTATTGATGTTTCAGATTGCCCTCTACATTTGGGAGGAAGGGAGAGGTCCTGCTTTGACTGCGGTGAATGAGTTTTGCTCAGAGCTACACAGCTTGTCCTCAACAGAAGATTGTGCTATGACCGTCAACACCTTGTCTGCATGTGTAAGTACTATAAATGCTAACGGACCTTACCAATTGTTCAGAGAGATTTATACAAGCTCTCAGCCATGTGAATTAATGAAACTATGACAAATCGTTCTGTTCAGAAGAGACTGCCAAGAGGAAGTCAAGGCGTATTAATATCTCACAGTCAGTTGTCATTGAATTTCCCTGCTCTAACGCCCTAATAAATGACAATCTTCAAACGTGAATGCCAAATTCCTGCTTGTGGCTTTTCACATTGCTGTTCTTTCTGAGTGATAATCAAAGGCCTATAAGTTCAGATTCCTCGAAATAAGCCACCTTATACTAAGTGTCCTCTCAAAGCTGACACACAGACATTCTGTAATAACTTAAAGGTCCTAAGTCCTACTATAAAGTTGGAACGAGGTACTTTGGTTTTGACCCAAATACTGTAACTCCCAGACTGGTAGCAGACACCAAACTGCTTTAAATATTTGTTATGTTCTTCATAGGGAAACCCTGTGCAGAAGGAGGACGTATTTGTTGCTGTTAATACATGTCAAAGATTTCATGCAGCTAGAGGTGGGTGTAGTCAGCCCATTCTTCAGAAATAGATAAAGACCGTGATTTAATCATAACTAACCAAACGTTAAAAGTGAACTCAGGGTTTTTTAGGTAACAAACTAATAATGACCAGTAGTTTATTATTTATTAGTTTTGTTCAATGTAAATTTTTGCATGTAACAATATATTCTAATATGAGTAATAATAGTAATAAAACTAATATTAGTTGTAAATGTTGCCATGAGCTATGGAGTTTAGTTTACATTATTAACTAACTTGAACCTTAAAAGAAATGATTTTTTATTGATAATATTTTTCATTGAGTTGATAGTTATTATGCAGAAATTACACACTTCACCTCTGCTTTTTCATTGCCATTAATATGAGACTTTAAGATACACTAGATGCCGTTTACAGAGAGAGAAGTCTTTGCTTCTTACAAATACCTATGACTGCATGTTTTATTTATCTTAGCTTTTAATTAGTTTAGATTTATGAGGGATTGGATCCTTCAGTCTTGATTTAAAAAGTAAAGCCTGCAAATCAGCAAAAGAGCCCACCAAGCCATGCTTTGAGAGAATTACAGATATACAATAATAAAAGGGAATACAATAATAAAAGGGAATAATTATAGCCGTCAGTCGCTCCGTCTCTTGGCCCACACGTGATGTCTGTAAATGACAATAAATTGATTTTGTTGATTGTTGCCACATAGAGTTCCATCGTAGCTTTTCAGAAACATTGTACTCACAAAGACAACTCTCTCCCCAGTCTCCTTCTTTGGTCTCTCTGTACTGTATAATAGGACAGGTATAAATGCTGTTTTATATTCCAGGAGAGATAACATTTTGCAGCTGGTCAGGCGTAATTGCACCGATTTGCATGATTATGTTCAGAGTTTGATTTTATGAAACCTTCCAGGCAGCATTTAATACTACATTTTGTGTGTGGCTACAAAAATCATAACTATCAGTGTTGGTAAAGCATCTGCAAATTTACAGCAGGATATATTTTTCGTGAAGTTAACTTCATATGATTTATTGATTTTTGTCTATCTTTCTTTTTGCTCTTTCAGATGGATGTTATAATCTCAAGTAAATGCAATGCTATCTTAAACTGTATGCTCAAATGTATCTTCATAGTTCCTTTAGTTAAACAAACTTATTTGTATTGTTTTCTTTGTATGGATTACTTGGGTTGTTACCGATATCTGGTGAAAATTTCATGTCAACAGCACCTTTAGAAATATATTTACTGAGAAAAATGGTGATGTGTTCAATACTTATTTTACCTGCTGTATTTTAAAACGAAATTTATTCCTATGATTGCAAAGCTGAATTTTCTGCAGCCGTTACTCCAGTCTTCAGTGTCACATGATCCTTCAGAAATCATTCCAGTATGCTGATTTGGTGCTCACTTATTAACAATTATTAGTGGTGCTCAGTTAATAATAATGGCTGTGGTTGAACACAAGAATATTTTTGTGGAAGCAAAATTAATGTTTTATTGTATTTTCGACCAAATGCATGCAGTCTTGGTGAGCATAAGAGACACATTTCTAAAACATAAAAAATGCAATGATTCCAAATTGTATGTAAAACGCTGTTTGTGCAGAAATGACAATGTAAAAAATTTAGCCAAATGCAAGAAACTGCTTTAAAAAAAATCAGTTATTGCTACTGGACATCTATTTACATCTAATTAATATTCATGAGCCAGGCGGATAGGGATTATCCCCTACTTTTCAAATCATTTCTGTGCCCCCTGGTGGCAAGTGAATAAGTTTTTTTGCAGTACAGAAGACCCCACAGTCTCCATGTTTATGTCTGTCTTCAGTCTGCTAAGAATTCTTGGACAGAACATACAAAGACACATTAGAGTTGAGTCTCATGTCTCCAAGTCATTCAGCTGCTGTCTTTCTTCCCCTTTATACAAACATTTTACAGGAACACCATCCAGCAGCTTGTCTAGATTAGTTACAAACTGTACTTGTATTTACAGGGCACTGTGCAAAAACATTTGCCATCCTGAAGAGGTTTGCGAGTGGGGCAGTAACAAAAGCACCTTGGTTGCTCATAGTGGATGATGACACACTGATCAGGTGAATTTCATTTCTTTACACGGGTGAAAGATCATCAGCAGACCTGACTTTTAAGGGGACTTGCCACTAGATAAAAATACGCCAACCTATGTCATCTTGAATTTAAAAGAAGTCTGTTTTGCATACTGTCTGCAGAATCATAATTCAGCAATTCGGCACAAACCTGAAAATCAAATACGCCCACACAAAAATACACTCATTGTGTGACAAAGCACATAAGGGTCACAAACCTGAAATTGGAGCAATATTTGGACTGGAGTTCACATGACTGTGAAATCTCTGTTAAAAGTATCTACAAATTACACCCTGTGGGTGTTCGTGCAATTAAATAAGTGGAGACGACATGTGAGCTGGATGCAGAAGCCGTGAACTGGCTAACTTTATTTTCCGAACAACCCACTAGACCAAAACTTTGATCTCTTAAAGGGGAAAACACACTGCCGCTAACCAACATTCTTAAAGGGGAAAACCTTACAAGCACCATATGTGAATTCTGTCACATGTCTAAACATAAGTCGCCACACAAGCCCCCCCAGAATTCACATACATCTACACATTCAGTTTGTCAGGAGCACGAATGCTGCGTCCTGCTCTTGTACGGGTCACCTGCAGTGAGCTATCAGCAGTAGAAGCTGGAACAACAAACTTGCCAGACGGGTTGACAGAAGCAGGTCGTCCACGTCGGGGTGCCACGGCCACCTCAGTTGGCCGATCCAGGTCTCTGTGAGCTGGTTTAAGGCGATCAATTGAGACACACTCCGACCTCCCTCCTACATCAATAAGGAATGTCTTGTCCGAGGATTCCAGAACCCGGAACGGTCCATCATATGGAGGTTTCAATGGCCCTCTGTGTGCGTCATGTCGAACGAACACAAATTTTGCAGACAACAAATCGCTGGGAACCCAAGTCTTGTGAAGGCCGTGGTGAGAGGTGGGCACTGGGACGAAAGTGGAGGCATGGTTGCGCAGGGTGGAACGATTAGGTGGGCCAGACCACGGGTTGTCGGTATCAGGAACAAAGTCACCAGGCACCCTAAGTGTCTGCCCGTAAACCAGTTCCGCTGAACAAGCAAGTAAATCCTCCTTAGGTGCCGTACGAAGTCCAAGCAACACCCATGGGAGCCGGTCAAACCAGTTGTCATCCTTCAAGGCAGCTCTCAGTGCAGACTTCATGGATCGGTGAAAACGTTCACACAGACCATTCGCTTGTGGGGGATAAGCTTAAGGGGGAGAAGCTTACTAGGCTCTGAAGCATTTGACAAAGTTGTTGTTGAAAAAACACTGAGCGTACACGGAAAAGAATTGAAATCTTTGGCATCGACTAAACGGCGGTTCTGCACATCAACCAACAAACCGTGTGCGCACAGGAAATCAGCCCCCAGCAAAGGACGAGCTACCTTAGCCACAACAAAATCCCAAGTGAAACGGTGCCTGTTAAAACACAACTTAACCTGGCGTTTACCGTATGTTGGGATTTTGCTGCCGTTAGCAGCCTCCAGTAAGGGGCTCTTAAGCTCAGAACGCGCATTGAAAGGAGTCGCCGGCAGTACGCTCACCCGAGCCCCAGTGTCACAGAGAAATTCTCGTCCCGATATATCATCCGTAATGAAGAGAAGGCAGCCAGTATGTCCACTGTCCACAGCATTCACAGACTGTGTAGTACTCCTACCACGGAAATTACAGGGCAAACGACACTTCCTGGCCCTGTCTCCAAAACGAGCGTGATAAAAACAAAAACCGGAATCGGTTCGCCGTGGTGGTGCTTGTGCAGCCCGATTAGCCGCTCCTACCAGCGGATTAATGGAGGCGTTGAAAGATGTTGGTATAGCACAACTTTGTGCAGCGGTATGTAAACTGTCCGCCATTTTAGCCAGCTCTCGTAAGTCTGTAATCGTCGTGCCGGCCAAAGCCGTGCGGACTTGTTCTGTCATTTGTCGAAGAAACAGCTCCTTGAATATAAAGCAGGGCTTATGTTCACCTAACAATGTCAACATGTGATCCATAAGCTCAGAGGGCTTTGCATCACCCAGTCCTGGTAATGAAAGAAGCTGCCTCGCACGCTCTGATTCAGTCAACCCAAAAGTTCCCAACAGGTAAGTTTTAAGGGCGCCGTACTTGTCTCTCTCCGGGGGTTCGTTTAACAGGCTTACAGCTCGCGATGCCGTGGAGCTGCTGAGTGAAGCTACGACGTAGTAATACTTCGTGTCATCCGCAGTGATGTCGCGCAGAGCGAACTGCGCCTCCGCCTGTGCAAACCACGCCGCGGCTTGCTGCTCCCAAAACTCCGGCAACTTGAGTGCAACCGCATTGGCCGTCATTTCGTCTTCCACAACCACGACAAAAAAACTCTGGAAACGTCCAAGAGCATCGGGGTCACCACATGTGGGTGTTCGTGCAATTAAATAAGTGGAGACGACATGTGAGCTGGATGCTGAAGCCGTGAACTGGCTAACTTTATTTTCCGAACAACCCACTAGACCAAAACTTTGATCTCTTAAAGGGGAAAACACACTGCCGCTAACCAACATTCTTAAAGGGGAAAACCTTACAAGCACCATATGTGAATTCTGTCACATGTCTAAACATAAGTCGCCACAACCCATAGATATCCCGGTTCTTTCAATACAACCTCAATAAGAGGAAAAAAAATATTTATTTACGTTACAGTTATATAGTGTTTTAGTGTTAATAAATTGCATTGTTCCACCTCAGTTTAAATGATTACATTTGAATGTTTTCAGGAAGGTAGCAGTTGATTTGTAGGCAGCTCATAATACTACAAGGTGCCTCTCAGTAAGAGAATTTAATGCTGGTATTTCTACAAATATTCACTTTCCAATTATCAGTTGTTAACCGGTTTGGTGTTTTAAGATCATCGCAACTGACAAGTTTAGGGCAATATCACATAGAGGAGTAAAAAGGAGACTTTAATAGAGGTCACTTCTTAAAAGGATGACTATTTTTTTAAATGAAGTATATAAAATAGTTCTCATCTCTTTAAATGGAATAAAATGTGATGGAAACAGCGTTGATGGATAACATTGGTACACATGTTCAAGTTTTCAAGTCTTTTTAAAAATAATCTGTCAATTTAAAATGTATTGCTTTTATTTTAATATATTGTGTTTTCATCCAAATGTGCACATCTGCCAATATAGCAAGGAGAGCTGGAAACATAGGGCCTAGGACAGGCCAGAAAGGTGGATGGGTAGAAAAGGACAATAAATAAATAAATAAAGTTACTGGATTTTTGTTAACATGTTCAGTCTATGCCTGTTTAGTGAACTGACACTGTGCATAATTGTCACATAATGTATGTGACGAGTGGGGGCGGGGCC
Organism: Sinocyclocheilus rhinocerous; assembly: GCF_001515625.1. Lineage (NCBI taxonomy): Eukaryota > Metazoa > Chordata > Actinopteri > Cypriniformes > Cyprinidae > Sinocyclocheilus > Sinocyclocheilus rhinocerous. The sequence continues at coordinate 497,186 of NW_015663491.1, forward strand.
GAGAGTTTATTTTCCCCCAAAACAAAAATAGAACAAAATAAAGTCCACGCCTGGTCCTCTCTCCTCTTTCACTGTCGTAACTCTTCCTTTTATCCTTCCGGAGCTCCTCCGTGGGACTCGAGACCGGTGAGTGGTGCAGGTGTCGCTCATCATCAATTACTCCACCGGCCTCGCTCCGTTCCCACGGCTCTCGGCCCCGCCCCCACTCGTCACAATGTACTATACAATCACTGTCTTCCCGTCTTCCTAGACTGCGGAGGCTGCTGGGTTGTTAGGATCCAAATCAGTGGCGGTTCTACATTGAATTACACCCTGGGCGAGACCCCCTTCGAGCGCCCCCACAAAATTCTGCACAAACAGTTATTTTTTATTATAACAACATAAGTGAAAGAGAAAATTATATTTCTCAATTGCACAAATCCTTCATTAGAAATGATTGAATGAATGAAAAAATTAGGCCCTGGGCATATTTAGAGGCTAGCAAATGATGAAGACTTCTGGGGTGGGCTTTTTTGGAGCTGGTAATGATGTAACACCCAAGTGGACCATGTTCCAGCAGAGAAGTCAGAAAATTGTTAGCAATACCAGTTGGTTAAAAACACATAAAAAGCTGTATTTTGCACAGGTAACGACATGTGCACAAATAGAGGTTGGCTAGTACTGTGTGCACCACTGAGTTTAGTGAGACACAGACAAACTTAAGTTCTAATAAACAATATATTACAACAGTTTCTCTTGTGTTGTTGCACTGAGCAGCTATATTGGATTCTGAAGTTTGAGTTGTTCCGACCCCTCTCCGAGATTCCGAGTCGGAATTCCGACTTGGGAGGGCGTTCCAGTTAAAAGTTTGTACTGGGAACTCAGAATTTCCAACTTCCGAGTACAAATGGAATGCAGCATATGTGATCACCAACGTGCTAAAAAACCCTTAGATCCCCCATATCAACTGCATAATAATGCCATGGAAGCCATCCAGAACACATAACAATAAACTTAAAAACACGCAGAACCTGCATGCGGCCGGGTACGAGTGAACCGCTAAATATTTGATGTAATGCATGTAATAATATTTAAGTTGTCATTTTTTGGTGCGGGTTCAGGTTGGGAATTAGTAATCATGGGTTGACTGTGGGCCTGCTTGCCAAGACTATTTTGACTCAGTTCGATACCTGCTGATAGGCAGCTGCTTTCAAACGGTCCTGTGCTTGTGTTCACATTCTATAGTCTGAAGACCATTATATTTTTCTACTTGCAACACAGTTTGCAGTGTTGAACATTGTAGCCAATTGTGCTGCAACTGAAGTTATTGACAGCTTGATTATAAAGGAAGCGTTCTTTGCTCACTTTATATATATATATATATATATATATATATACACACACAATTT
>NW_015663491.1:498822-503594 GCF_001515625.1 Sinocyclocheilus rhinocerous
TATATATATATATATATATATATATATATATATATATACACACACAATTTAGATAAAAGTTGTATTTTTCATGCTGCTAAGAGGACCAACAGCCATGTGTACACTGCAGAGATTCAGGCGAGATAACCACATTTAAATGTTTTAAATCACACCAGCCTGTGGTGTGATATATGCACATTTGTTCAAAATAGCCTGGATTGTTCACATGATGTAGGCAAAAATTTTATATTGTACTCGGTGGATGCATGTTGTCATCTTTTGTTTCTGTTAATTATTACCATGTTGGGCTTCAAGCCTATTTTTTCTTAAATGCATCAACTCAGAATGCCTAATATTGGTTTGATTGCTTGTTACATGAAAAAATAATTTTGTGTGCCAGATCAAAGGTAGTAGATTTAATGTGGGTGCGGTTCAGGTTGTGGTCTTTATTCAAGCGTGTCGGGGCGGGTACGGAATTAAATTAGTGCTGCTGTTGGATAATGGGTTGGGTGTTCTATTAAGTGCTGGGGGTGCGGGTTAACCAAACAGGACCCGTGCAGGACTCTGCTCGGATCCCTTTAGCAACCACACTTTAACACCATGGAAACCACCCTGAACACCCTACATTTACATTTACATTTACATTTATTCGTTTAGCAGATGCTTTTATCCAGAGCGACTTACAATTTGGGGAATACATCAAGCGATTCATCCTAAAGAGGCAAATAGACACAGGAAGTGCCCTTAATACCAAGTTTCAGGCATTGTTCAAATAAGTACAAGCTATGCTTGGGATTAAGTAAAGAGAAGCAAAGGATTTTTGTTGTTGTTGTTTAAGATGAGGTCAGATGGTGACAAAAGAGATGAGTTTTCAGCTGTCGTTTGAACATTGTCAGGGAATCAGCATTCTGGATAGGGGTAGGAATATCATTCCACCAGCCAGGAACGGTGAACAAAAATGTTCTGGAAAGTGATTTCCAGATTTCCTAGAAGCCACTTAGAAAACACTCAGATTTCCTTTCCTTCAGATTTGCATGGCAACACCACCTAAAAACCATTCAGAACCCTTTAGCAACCTCATTGTAACGCACCAGAAACAACCTAGAACACATTAGAAACATGCTAAAAGCCACTCAGAATCAATCAGATGAGATGTTGTCAGGCCATATGTCAGTAAAAATTAAATTTCCTGTCCTGTCCTGTCAGCCATTATACTGTGCTCACAGCGCCTGCTCTTCAATTGCACACACAAATACGGCAACTGCGAGTATGCGTGTCAGATTCACACAACGTTCTGAAGCCGCAGCTCTTAAAGTAATAGCAGCCAAGTAACCTAACCCAGCTGCTGTGATGTCTGTTCATCAAAGAAAAAAAGAGGACATCAATAACTTTTGTAGCTTTAAGGTTTCATTTATATTTAATTTAGAATTTAATGTTAATAACTTTATTTAATTTCTGTATTTTTTTCTACTTGCTGAAGGGCATAGGTAAATATGACATTTATTATAATGGGTTTGTGAAGATTGTTTTAAGTTCACTTAAATTAGAAGTTGTTATTTTTTAAAGTCTAATAAATGTTAAAATTGATAGCTCTCAATTATACTGTAATGTTGAATGGCTATAGTCAGTGATTAAATATTAGGAAAAAAAGAACAATTTCCTAGACACATCAGTAGTATTGGTATCGGTGATACTCGCCCTCAGCTCAGTCATAAAAAAAGATGCCACTAAACAGATATTTAAAATGTACTGTCTTTATGTTGTTTATACATTGATTTGAAGATTGAATGTGAAATTATTGCAATATGAAAGTATAATTAAATGTTAGGTGGTATTAATCACGATTAATTTCAGAAAAAAATGTGTGATTAATTCATTTTTTTAATCGATTGGCAGCACTAATTAATAACAATTATTATATTAGTCACAATATAGTTTTTTTTGTTAGTTTACTTTATTTATCTAAACCACCAAGCAACATGCTAAAAAAAACACTCAGATACCCTAATCAACCACATAGTAAAGCACTAGCAACAACCCAGAACACCTTCGCATTTGAAGGCTGCATACATCATCGGAGCAGTCTCATTTAAGAAAAGTAACCGTTAAATTGCAAAGTAAAAAAGAAATTACAGTATTTTTTTATTTACACCTCACAAGGAATAACAGTCAATTTTATTATGGTTACTTTTCTTAAATAAGACATCCTTGATGACGTATGCAGGAGGATGCAGCCTCCGAAATGAGACGCAGCTCAAATTAAAACAACTCCGAATCCTTTAGCAGCCTTCTACCTCACCCAGTACACTCTAGAAACCACACAGCAACATGCTAAAAGCCACTCAAATCCACTTTGCAACCGCATAATAGCCCCTTGGCAACCACTTAACCTAATATTTTTATAGCAACTTAAGCAAACGCACTTAAGAAAATGTTAAGAAAGATGTTGGTTTAAGAGTGGTAATATATAGTTTTGTACTCATATGTTTAGCATTGCAATCTTTGTGACCTAACAGTATGCTGCTTACTAACTGTTCTCAATAGTTTTCTGTTTACTTGTAGCATTGTTATTTGCAGACTGTGACTTCCCATTACAATGTAGGTACTTTGTGTAAAAACACAATGGTGTGTGACTGTCACACAGGTGACACTTAAGACCTTGTCACATTGTTAGATATCCTGAATCGTCGTAGTATTCAGTATCTGAATTGTCTGCGTGAACCAAACAATGTCCCATAGAACTATTTAATTCTTTCTATATTCTTACAGGATGGTGTTCAGTAGAGTAGCGGTGCAGAATATTTTGGCAGGTGGCTGCAGCTGCCGCAGTTTGGATGCCCCTGATGACATGGTGATAGGGATGTGTCTGACCACACTGGGACTCCAGGTCACACACAGCCCACTTTTCCATCAGGTAGCGTACACACCCTCACACTGTCAACTCGCGTGTTGTCTTCTGTGCTGCTCTACAGCAACGAAAACACAAGTAAATGATGCTTTTAGCACCCAAGCAGAGCAACAAATAAGCTATAACCTGTGGGTATAAATGTGAAGAGCAGGCCTGCGTTTATTTCACAGCAGAATTGAGGGTACAGACAGACCGGAAGAGAGGTTCATTTATCTTTTGGTTTGCATTGCTAATACCCAGAACCTCATTTATAAAATTAATTTACTATATAATCCTAAATTACATGGATTTGATTGTAAATTAAAGGAGTAGTTTTCCCCAATATGATGTAATCAGTTGCTCGTCCTCATGCTGTTCCAAACCCTAAACCTGTTTTTCTAGGGAAGGAGACGTTTTGAAGAATATTCACACTGTTTTCTTCTATACAGTAAAAGTAAATGGGGACCAGTGGCCATCAAGCTCAAAAATGCACCATAAAATCATTCTAAATGTGATCTGTACAGTTTGTTCCAAGTCTTTCAAAGCCTTATGATAGATGCTTATATGAGAAATTTAGTTATTCATAGAAAATCTTGCCAGACATACATTACCTTTCAAAAATTTGGGGTTGATAAGATGTTTTTGAAAGAATCTCTTTTGTTTGCCAAGGCTGCATTTATTTGAACAAAAATACAGTAAAACTGTAATATTGAGAAGTATTATATTAATTTTAAATAACTGTTTTGCTTTAATATACTTTAAAATGTAATTTATTCAAAGCTGAATTTTCAGATGCCTTTACCCCAATCCTCAGTGCCACATGATCCTTCAGAAATTATTAAAAAATGTCGATTTGGTGCTCAGAAAACATTTCTTATTATCAAACCTGAAAATAGTTGTGCTTTCTGAGATACATTTTTTCAGGATCCTTTGATGAATAGAAAGTTCAAAAGAACAGCATTTATTTGAAATAGTTTTTTTTTCTGTAACATAAAGGTCTTCATTGTCGCTTTTGAACAATTGAATGCATCCTTGCTGATTAAAAGTATTAATTTTCTTCAAAAACAGTAAACTTACTGACCCCATAACTTTTATAATGTGACTACCATTCACTTTCTTTTTGTGTGAAAAGCAGCTTAGACATTGTTTTTTTTTTTGCTAGCTACTCCTTTTTTTTTCCCCACAAAAGAAAAAGTAATATGGGTTTCAAACAATATGAGGGTAAATAAATTATGACAATGTTAGTTACTGTAAATTGTTCAGAATAACATTTGGGAAATAATATGGTCACAATTAGGTCTTTATGAGCTGTGTGAAACCGCTGGTGTGATCACATGGTCTCCTTTCTGACCAAAGGCTCGTCCACAAGTAATGTAAAAGAGCTTCTGGGACGACAGAGCCCAATCTCCTTCCACAAACACTGGAATATCAACCCTGTGGCTGTATACCAGCACTGGCTTACAGAGCCAAATCTGAGGTGACCGCACTCACTCAAAAAGACCAGAGAGGAGCTGTAGATGGAGCTTATGGAGTGTGTGTATTTAATTTAATAATTTGATACTCTAGAAGCATTTAAATAACCATGCAATCGAAATTAACCATATATATTTTGTTAAACGCATTCCTCATATTACTTTAAGCAATTCTTTGGTTCATGTTATTCTAAAAATTCATATCACAGTCTGATAAATTTCCCACACATTTTTTTCTTGAGTATTTTGTTCAGAAACTGGGTTGCGATCATGGTTTCATATTGACGATGTTGATGCTGTTATGACGGTAAGTTGTGGTTTTAGATACATTGTATACATTCAGATGCATTTTGTATTCTACAGTGGTATTGCGTCGAATTTGTGTTCTGACAAATAATGCTACCTATCAGATTATGCTACCAACACTGTATTTA
>NW_015663491.1:503604-517300 GCF_001515625.1 Sinocyclocheilus rhinocerous
TATGGACACTACTTCGATATGCCATCATAACATATGGCAATAGACAGTCCCAGTTAGTTTGATTCTCATTAACAAACAGACTCAACATCGACAGTAAAGTACGGTTAAATCGCTCTACTAAACCATTAGATTGTGGGTGATATGGGGAGCTACGAGTCTTGCTCATATCCAACAATCGGCACAATTCTTTAAACAGGGTAGACTCAAAATTGCGCCCCTGATCAGAATGAATACTACGGGGAGTGCCAAAACGACATATCCACTCCTCAACCAGGACACAAGCAACTGTCTGTGCCTCCTGGTTGGGAAGGGGAAATGCCTCAGTCCATTTAGAAAAGTAATCACTCACAACAAGGATGTACCTATGCTTTTTAGACGTCTCAGGTAGAGGCCCCAAAATATCCAAAGCAATACGTTCGTGAGGACGAGAGGTCACTGAAGGATTCATTGGAGCACAAGGGGGCTTTCCATGCATCTTTCGAGAAGCACAGTCTACACATTGCCTACACCACTGTCTTACATCTGCAAACCACCCTGGCCAATAAAAACGATCTCTTACTTTCTCTTGCAATTTTTGAATACCCAGGTGGCCTCCCGTTACTGAGCTGTGAAGCTATTTAACACAGATGCTACCAGCACCTTAGGGAGCACCACCTGTACCTTTGAAGCTGCATCTGAGTTAGGCGGGGGCACCCGTACCAACCGCTGATCTTGCAGCTGCAATTGGCCCCATACAGAACTATACTTCTTCAGAGAAGCATTCTGCTGTATTTCAGCACCATTATCATCCGAGACCTGCTTGAGATGGATTAAGAGCGCCAATTCTGGATCATGTCGCTGGGCCTGTGCCAAATCATCACCCTCCCCAACATTCCCTTCATTCTGCACCACCTGGGGGCCCTTCCTAACAGCACACACTGATATAATTGGCCTCTGAGTTGGTAAAAGGTAGATAAGAAACAGAAGAGGTCCCAAGACAGAACCCTGTGGAACACCAGTGACTACATAAGTAGGTTTTGATTTAAACTGTTTGAGTTGTACAAATTGAATGCGGTCTGTGAGATAGGAACGGAACCAGCATAAAGCCGTACCAGTAATTCCAATAGATTCCAATCTGCTTAAGAGTATGGAGTGTGAAACAGTATCAAATGCTGCACTAAGATCAAAAAGTGTAAGTTTTGATAAAAGTCCAGAATCAGCAGCTGGTAATAAATCAGTGGATATCTTTACAAGTGCAGTCTCGACACTGTGATAGGAACGAAAACCTGATTGGAACTGCTCATATAAACTATTACTAGAAAGATGACCACGGAGCTGGGGAGCAACAATCTTTTCAAGAATTTTTGAAAAAACGGCAGATTCGAAATAGGACGATAAGTTATGGGTTGTACATTTTTAATCATTTTCTATTTTCAGAAGTCAGGAGAATAACGTTACATTTGGTAAATTAATGTGATGTGATATAACAATATCTATGGAATAGCTCTTTTCAGCCCACTGCATTATTTTCCTCCTGATTATTTTCATGTTTTCTTTGTATTCTGCTGTAAGTAAGTGAAAAAAGACAGCATTTGTGGTCTACTCTCCAGATTTAATTTACGATATAAACCATGAATAATTCCCTGGAATACACTTGTCACACTTGCATAAGAGTGATATAATGCGCACGACGAAGAATGCAGTTCAGAAGGCTTTTAATATAAATCCACAGGAAGACAGGTGATCCAACTTGCAAAAGAAACCAAAGCAACAACAATAACCAGCAGGGACGAAACAGAAATGGGGAATACTTATACAAAAGCAAGAGAGGGACTAATAAGATAATTAACTAAACACAGGTGAACAGTCTAGGGTTGTCGTGAGGACTGGAATTGAGAAGCACCGAGTTAGACTACTGTAAAACAGAAATGTATAGTTGTCAATACTTGCACAGAAGAAGCTGTATCACATTTCACATTACTGTGCGTTTCCTCATACTAATTAATACTATTGAAATAAAGAAAGTAAAAGTGACCTCTTCTTGAATAGGACTGTGACCGTACAAAACGTTTATAAGCATGCTGTAGTGCAGGAAACAGGATGCCCAGGGACACAATATTCCATGCATGGTTTGCAGAGTGGTGACATTTAATGGTGCAGATGAAAACAAAAAAGCAAATCCCAAACAAACAAAATCCCATTTTGTTTTTGTGGTTTAATGCTTTCATTACTGTTTCCCTTTGACTTTAAGTATGAAACTTGTGTAATGATAAGCAAATGTTTTATCAGTTAAAGCTGAAGTGTGTAATTTCTGTGCCAGCACCACCAAATGGAAATTCATCAGTTTGTTGATATATCCAACAAACCAAAATAAATGTTTTTGTTCACATAACATATGTGTACTGTGTATATTTATCATGTATATATAAATACGCACACATGCATGTATATATTTAAGAAAAATATGTTGTTTATAGATTAAATATATGTATATATAATATAAATATGATTATAAATGTATACATGTAAATATTTTCAAAATATATACTGTATGTGTGTGTATTTTTCCTGATCTCCCCTCTTGTCTTCAGTTGGTTACAAGTGTCCTGCCCCAAACTCATGTTTTTCTGCAGAACCACTTTTGGGAGGAAAAAGCAGCCAATGGCTTTCTTATAGCTGTCTCTACATGTTAAGATGGGATAGGTAAAAGTATTTAAGCATCAAAATATTACACTCAAATTAACTAATTAAAGGCTTAAATAGGTCTTAAATTGGAGCAAAAACTCCTAAATTCATTAAGTTACAGCATTAAATATTGCATGCACTGCCAAAATATATATATATATATATATATAAACTTCTTTCTCCGTATTATTGCCTTGTTTTCCAATACAAATATCTAAATATGCTTAAATCAAGATACATTTACTTAAGATGCAAAATAAAGATATGATGTCTTGTTTTCTGAGTTTGGGGGGTTTCTGAGTTTTGCTTTTCACGTAAATATATCTTGATTTAAGAATCTTTACACATTTGCACTGGAAAATAAAACAAAATTACATAGGAAGAACATCACTTTTTAACAAGTATTATTTATGGTTAAGGTTATTTCCATAATCTAGTGGTTTGGAACATAGATATTTGAGAACATATTTTTTTGTAAAATGAATGAAAATTAATGTAGATTGGTTAGAAGCTGCATGTTTATGCTTTGAAGTGTCACTAACTAATTGTGTGCTCCATAGAGATTTACATTTTGAGAGCATACTGATGTGTTGTTCAGTTTATTCCTTACATTTTATGTAAGTGGTTAAGACTTTTAAAAGGTTTTTTAAAAAGTCTTCACTTTACCATCATAAAACCTGCAGAAACCCTGTAAACAGGACTCATCATTTATTCCAGGTATAATGAATAAGTGTTTCTAATTCTGTGCTTTCAACATGTTCACCTTAATTACTTCCTTATTCTGAACTCTTGGATAGACGTCAGAAAAAAAATGGCAGTTTAACACCTGTTTTTTAGGTCATGCTTCTCTATCTGATGATTTAGATTTTCCAGTATTAAACTAAAGGACGCTTACAGTCTAAATGTAAGAAAAAACACTCTTATGAGGAGACTTTCTATTCACTTGTGCTTTTATTTATGTATTTATTTATTTGTTTATTGTCTACCTTGCATAGAAAGACATTCTTTGTGTAGGAATACATCACATTCTAAGCTGTTGGAGGACAGCATAGAGTTTCTTCCCAGAATCTACTCAGGCATGTTAAGGCTAATCCTGAACTTTCCACTTGGGATGAATGAGACATTTTAGCTCAGAGATCATAATTTGGCTGGTCATGGTGAATTTCTTAACATAAAGAATAGTCCTCATTGTCTTTTTCAGTGCTAGCTTATTGACAGCAGAAAGACTGGGCAATGAAAAAACAGCAACACTAGAACAATAAAGAGAAGAATGTAGTGAACTTTTAAAGTCCCATGGAAATTATGGAGAACAACAAGAAATAGATAACATCTTGTTAAATGCTTAAAGACCCTAAAGGCGCATTTATTATTTCTCTAAATTTTTTCTATTTAGAAATGGGATAACATTTATTATACTTAAAACATGATGTATTTCCCTCTTGGACTACTAACAAGCTCTGGAGTGGAGACTTCAGCTCCCTTCCAAAATCCTCTGTGATAAATCTTCTGTCTCAGGCAGCGCCCAAATGCAGCAGCTGAAGCAAAATGACTGATTTGAAGCATATCCTGTGCATCAACTCACTTGTACAGCACAAGTTGTACTCCTCATGTGAATGACCGGAGACTAGATGCTCTAATAATAGTTCTGTCAGGACCACTATTGTCAAAGATGTTTGACAATTAGCATACAGTTTGGATTGGCTGTATGGTTCTGTTCTGGGCAAGAACTCCCTGCGCATCCATGCAGCCTAGCATGGATGAGAGCAGGGAGAGCAGCGATAACCCCCCCAGGGTAAACAGAACAGAACAGAACCAACATAAATGTATGCAGATATCGTTAAGTTCAATAATTGTATGTACACATTTTAGAATTAGTCTGATTCAAAGGAGAATCAGAAGGCTGAATCCTGACTGACAGAGGAGGAGTTGGGGATGGAGGAGGGTAATTAGCTATTGAGCAATGCGAAAACTGCTGATAATACTGAGGGACCTTATATATGAATGCTTAGATAGGTGTCGTATTCCCATAGGTAGATGGGGATCAGCAGAGAGTCAGCTGATGCAAGCTTGACTAACGTGACCTGCCAGAACTAACGCTACGCTTGATAGTCACTGAAAATCTGAAAATAGATAGTGTATTTAAAAAATGTTTTTAATGGTTTTTGTTTTATTTTACTTGTATTCATTCGATTTTATTTTAAACTTTGTAATTTGTATTCATTTATCAAACTTTTTTTAATTAGATGTAATTATTTTGAATGAACAATAAAATAAATGAACTATCACCTTGAAATTTCCTCAGTTTTTTATCAGAAAAAAAATGTAAAAACATTGTGCTAAAGTTTGCTAAACCTTTTAATGGCTTAATGCTGAAGAAAATAAGTGTGAAATGTTATACGTATTTCTACACTCTAAAAAAATCTGTTCTGCACTCTAAAAAAGGATTCAGTTGGCTACACTGTAACTTTTTAGAAGCACCATTATTTACCCTGGCAAGTCTCCGTTTACTTGACTGAGGTGCTTATTCTTTCTCTTCTTTTGAAACTAGAACATCCTTGTACATTGTTGTAACCAATGCTAGATGATGTGTACATACATCCACCTAGTCTTGAAATCTACAAGACTAAGAGATTTAAATGTATGTATTATAGCATTTCTGTTCTGGAAATGGATTCTTTTGTTTACTGCTGAAACGGTGGATCAGTGGAGCCAGGAAAAGAAGCTTAATGAAACTAGGATGTGTTTTGGGCATCATGCAGGATTTGAGCTTATATGTGTGAAGTACCTCACAGATAGAGTGCTGAACTCAGTTTTCGTTGTATGAAAGATGACAACATTTTTAACAAGGAAAAACTCACAGAACTGCACTCTTGCTGAGAGACTTGCTGATTTAATTCAAATGGCTCTTCAGGGTTTTGCCTGTTTTCAAAGTTTTTCAAGATTTTTGTGTTTCTCTCTTGCTGCTCTATATAGATAATACTGTAATTTTCCATGCTCCATGCAAAGCAAAAAGTACTCTCATGAATAGAAAGCCTTAGGATTCAGCTGTTTTAACTTTTCTTAAATAAATCAGTCGTAAATAGCTAATTTTTTCATGTGCTTTTATTTGAGTCCAATGCCTTTTAAATTTGCTAAATGACCATATGTCTGATTAAACTTGATGGAAGTGGAGCACATCAAGTTTTGTCATCCTTTGGGGTGTTTTATATATTTTTTTGGACTAATATGTTTAAAATGAATTCTTAGAAGTTTTTTCAAAGAATTTGTAATGCTCTAGTTAAACCGTGACCAATGAAGCGATGCTATCATTATTGTAGTGCTCTGTGCTTATGTAGGTTTATGTGAACTTGCCATTTACAAAAATTACTAAAATAAACACACTATTATACAGGATTTAAATGCTTTAGATATATCAAATGGCTCTGTGCTATCTTTAAATCGAAGTAATTTTGTTTCTACAAGATATTGGATTTACTCCCAAAAGAGGGAACAAATGTAAAATTTCTCTACTTGTTCTTCAGTGGGTCCATTATCAGACACCGATCAATACCAAAGTTAAATCCATCTTAAATCGGCAGATTCTCTGCTGACTTTGTATATTTTAAAAGAACATTTCGAAAAGGCAGTCAACAATGAGTCAATCAGAGCTGCAGCAGTTATTCAAAACCTCATTAGGTCTAGAATGGTTTACAATCCTTGTACTTCAGGGATGCCAACCATCTCATACTGATTTTTGGCTTTGGATGTGGGTGGAATCCCATCCTCCTCTGTTTGGAGGCTTGACATCAAAGCAGTTGCTTGGCTTTAAATTAATCATTTAATAAATTTTAATGTCCTTGGTGATGTTTCTGAGCCGGCATGATGTCACATCGCAGGTGATATATTAGTAAATCATTTTAGACTTTTAGAACAAATGCACAGATGCTCCTGCTCAGCTGCTCTGTTATCTCAGAAATAGCATGTGCAAGCTTAAATGAAGGTCTAAAAAAGTTATTTCCTCAGGTATGACCTTCATTGTAAGTGGGGCGCTTATGCCAGTGCTTAAAGTAATGCTCATGATTCTTTCAAAAAAAGAAATAGAAAAAGGTGCTTTCTTGCTCCAGTGTCATTGCAGAAAGCTGAAGAACACCCTGGCTCTTTTATGGTCGAGATGCCAATTTAGTTCTTGCCTTGTCCTTAAGTCCCTGCCACGTTTTCTCAGCCATTTTGAGCTGTCGTTAATAAGCCAAGGCTTTAATGAGGAGAAAAATCACTATCAGTTATATGCAAGAAATAACAGCTTGGCTGAGATGAAGGATGTAATGGCTTTTTATTTGGCCATTGGTGTATTACTTTTGCCTTCTGTGCTCAAACACAGCACAAGTTAAAGAGCAGGATGGACCTGATTGATGATGCTAAAGCACACAGGTTCTGTAAAGCAGGCCTTAATGCATAGGCTAATGTACTTCGTTAGGACATAATAAATGCTGCTAAATGAGATGCTATGAAAAGGTTTAGGATTGACGAAGGTGAAAATCACATCAGGAGTCTTTAATGAAAACTTTTATTGAGTTGGCCAGCTAAAGAGCTATCAATGCAGTGCACTGTGTTCACTAGAACTGACTCAACCAATGACAATGAATTGATAAAATCTTTTCAAGTTCAATGCCAGCTCAATCCTGGCTGATCGTTTCTGAAAAAAATTATGGCATTTTTTTTTTTTTTTTACATGGGTCAAAGTTTGGATGCTTGGCACAGAAAACAGTTCCAGACTTCTAAACAATACCAAATTTGGATTCTTTGGCTTGTAACAATAGCAGAACTCTATAAGTTTCCATAGTGTCATAAAGAAATATATATGTGTGTGTGTGTGTGTGTGTGTGATTTATTCATATTGTTTTTACCCCTGTATCTGCCTTTTCTTATAATATGGTGTATCGCCTCTATTAGCATTAGTATTTTTTTTTATAAAAAAAAAAAACAGCAAGCTGTCTAAATTAGGTACTTTTATTTTTTTTTTATTGACATGGGAAATTGTAGCAGAAATTACAATTAAGCTGAATAAATAATAAATTATAACAAACACTGATCATGAATAAATACATTAAGAAATAAAACACAAAACACATGCAATGAAGACTAAGTTCCTGTGAACATCTTCACAGTCCTCTGTGATGCCTGTGATGACGTCCATCATTATGTGTGTATTTTGAGTGGCAGTTTTTTTCTGCAGATGAGGTTGTGGTGTGACAACATCTTGGTAGAAATACACAACTGAGTTTAGAGTTACAAAATGTCTCTTCCATTAGTTTGAGAAAAGCAATTATGTTTCTGAAGGCCAAAAATGGTATAAGCAAAACAATAACTGCTTTTCCGCTGTCGGGCCAGTGCGAGCCAGTGCTTTGTTAAAATGATTTTTTAAAAATAATTTAAAATCAATATGGATCTTTTAGATATTTTAAGAATGAAATCGTGAGAATGTGTTGATAGTTTGTGTAGTTGGAAGGTTAAGCTCCAGAAAATCAATAATGACGTGGTTTTGACAGTTACAGATTTGAAAAAGTGGGAAATAAGAACCCTAAATTCTACAGGCTTTCCACATGACTACATGCTCTACATACTCTAAAGATAAGCCAAATCTTTTGACAAAATTTCCTTTATTTGTTTTAGCATGACTGCCATTAGCTTTCATTTCCAAACTGGATTATTTGTGATTGTGGCTATACCATAAAAAACCTTCTGATGTCACATTTAGATTGCATCCTTTCTTGTTTGATTTATATCTTACCAGAAGACTGAATGGCCTCAGAGTGAGAGAGATGGTGATTCAGACTGACTGTGCTCCTTAACCTTAACCTTAACATTCAGTGCATGAGTGCATGAGAGAGCAGTGGCATAACCAAAGGCGCTTCAGCTCTATTAAAGGCTCAGGGGAGTGAGGTCTTGTTCAAGTAACTAAAAGAAGGACAGACAAATAGAAACATTTTTTTGCCTTATCCTGTGCCAAATAAGAAGACTACTTTGCAACTCACTGTATTGCCTTTGAATAATTGAATTCTTGACTTTGCTATAGAGGACACGCTGTCTCGTTGTCTCAGTTGAAATATTAAAGGATATTGTCAACCTCTAAATGTTTTGGTTTTCTTGATGAATGCTGCATTCATACGCAGTTTCCTGCAGTGCACATTTAAAAAAACGGGTTGTGCTAGTGTTGTCGTCTTGATGCTTTATGAGCTACTGAACTACAGATCTTTTTATCCTGTGAAAGAACATTTTGAAACCTTGAAAGATGAAGCAGTGAGTCAAAAACTCTTCTACTTTTTCTGATACTTTCAGAGACAAAGAGCTAAGGTAAGACAAAATATTGTATTACAAAACAGCTTTTTTTGTGTGTTATGGGACTCTGTCATCATTTACTCACTGTCATGTAATTCCTTTTCTTTTGCAGAACACACACACACACACACATATTTTGATCAATCTTTTTTGGTCCCCACAGTGAAAGTCATTGGGGTCTAATTGTCATTCTGTTGATAATAACAGTTGACTCATTCTTTAATGTACCTTCTAATGTGTTCCACTCGACAGGTTTGGAATGACATGAGGATGAGTAAATGATGAATTTTCAGTGTGAGCGTGAGGTTAAAACAAAAAATTGATTTTATTGGGTCTGTGTGTGATGCTTAAAGAGCACATAGTAAACCAAATGGTTGACCTGCGAAGGAAAAAAAGGCCTTTCTTGTGGGCATTCTGTCTATTTCACTGTAAAGATTCAACATTTGGGTTATTCTGAGAGGAAAAAGCTAGTAAAAGTCCCCCAGTCATACAGTTTCCTCATTTAATTGTCTGAGTAGCGACAGGTGATGGACTTCTGAGACAACAACCTTCTGCTGTTCTCTGAGGCAGGCTGCCAGATAATGAGTGGTACGGGAAACAGTTTGGATGAGCAAAGCCTTTTAATTTCTGTTGGGAGTAGAGTTCTCGATCTGTACTTTACGGAGTTCAGTGATTCTCCACAGGCTATTGCCACAACAATTCTGCCAGATCAGCAATAGGCATTGAGAACGACGCTGTCACAGGGATTCGTTAAAGCAGAGCATGAATCCGGCTCAATCAACAATGCCAATGAAAAGACGGAAAGAGGGCGATCGTCCTCTTGTTTGCACAACGAGAGACATTTTCAGCCACAGAACAATGCTGCATCTCTCACTCCACCTCATCCATCCTTTCTCTCCATTTTTATTGAACCCTGGTGAGATTACCTTTCCAGCTGCTGGATCATGAATAACATTTATTTGTGAACGTGCATGGTGATAATCCATTACAGTTGCTGTGGTCCGGTCCTCTGTGAATATTAATTTGGTTTCTTTCAGTTCATATGTTAATAAGAGTAACAGAGGAGCTGAGGTGACTTCCAATTCTTTTGTTTTCATCTTTAATATTCAGGATTAAAAGAGGAGGTAAAGATCACTGTAAATGTTTGCAGAAAGTTTAGGCTTAAGAACAACCTGAATAAAAAGTATGTTTCATGATTCTGAATGGTAAGATTTTAATCATCTTCTCCACTTAATCAGGATATTTTTGTGGACATACAGGAGTTACACAAGCAAACTTGCATAATTGGTTAAGCTATAGAAGTTAAAATTTATTTAACTTGGGAAGCACTAACATTAAAAAACTATATCATATATATAATTTTTTTTTAAATATTTGTTTGAAATCATTATTAATATTAATATAATATTTTATTCACATGAATTCTATGTTAAAAGCCATGCATCATATGTAAAGTGAAGTCTAATGATCCCATTTACTAATTCTTTCAAAAGATTAGATGTAATTAAACCTGTGAGCATCAGTCTACTGATGAGGCTACAGTAATTTTAGGTCTATAACACCTAGAAGCTTTTAGAATCCGTTAGCATTTCCATTCATCTCTGGATTGGCTGGTGCTTTGTTCGTGGTTCTCAGTTTCAGTTATGCCAGTTTTTGATTTAGTCACCTAAAATCCATGTGACCAATTGCTCTTTTATTTCAAAGAGCACACAGACTATTTATCAATGATAAAGGAACATTGTCTGGCAGGCAATCACCAGGTGTGTTATCTGATTTGCACTCCATATATAGTGCAGGGAATCAATTGGTTGACCTCTTGTTGGCTCTGTAACCCCAGTGTGCATTAATTAATTCCTGCACAGGCTACATCATCCAGTGTTGACTAGATGGCTTCTGTAACCACAGCTTCCCTTCTCCAACATGTAAAAATAAATGAAGAGTAAATCCTTACTACAAACAACTCGATTACTATTTAAATTTTCGCCGTGAGACCTCTAACTAAAAATAACCCCAAAATGTTTTAAATAACTCTATAAAGCTAATGTAACCCAGTGGTTTTATATGGAATGTTATGTTTGTGACCCGGTTGAGAAACCAACTAAAACCATGACTGGATTCAGCAGGGTATTCCTTTGGTTTGTTTTTGCAGCGTATTAAAGCAAAAGATAACAGTTATATTTGATTTGAACGCTGAAGTGCATAAAAAACTTACAGCGGTGGCCAAAATGATTAGAACACTATAAAGTGATACATGGAAAGTCTGGTAACATTCACTGTTAATTATGACTTTTGCCTCAATAAACTCCTACTTATTAATAGTTTGTACGGTTGTTCTTATGTTTAGGTATAGTAGGTTTAAAGGATCTAAATGGTCATGCAGAATAAGGTAATAAGTGCTTTGTAAGTACTAATAAACTGCCAATATGCTAGTAATATGCATACTAGTAAGCAACTAGTTAATAGTTAGAATTGGTCCTTAAAATAATGTGTTACCAAAAATCTTTCTGCAGGAGCTATTTGGCATATACCAGTAGTCGAAGTGAAATTGGTCCTCACTGCCTGAAGCTCAACAGCCACCCTGCTGTTTATCTTCCATGTAGTATGCATTATTCCTCACATACTGATGAAAATTAAATGTATCACTGAGCTATATAAAGATATTTGCTGATAAGGAGTGGCTCGATCTCTAAAGGGGTAAGAAGAATTACTGCATTATCACAATACAAAAAAGAAAAAGAACATAGCTTTGGAGAAACTCGTTGCAAAAGTTAATTTTCTTAGTAATTGTGTCTTGTTTTCCAGTAAATGTATTATTATTATTATTATTATTATTAATGGTGCTGTTTATGGATTGTAAAATATATTTTTATTTACTGTAAAAAACGGCAGCAGTGGTTACCGAAACTTTACAGTAAAAAAAAATACTATAATGACGTTACAAGTTTTACATATTATGATGTCACAAATATTTTACAGTATATTTCATTGTATGTGTGGGGAGACCAGATATGGTTATAACATGGGGAGAGTTGTAGTGACACCAATTCCACCGATCAGGGATAAGCTAGGAGTCCTATGATAATGCCATTATTTACCATCCCAGAATGGTTGTCAAGGCTGTAAATAGGTACATGAAAACTTGAAAACATGAAAAGACAAAAAAAAAATATATATATATTTTTAGGTAAGAATGCAAATTTTTTTTTAAACTAGATTTTGTTTTAAACTTTTGCAAATAAAATCATATAACTTATATTAGATAAGACTGTAGATTCTCAGGTAACGTGATGTATTTTTAAGTTGCTAATTTCAAACCTTTAAACTAATATGGCTAGCTAAACAATGGCTGACAGGGTGCGTTAAGTTGCAACATGTTTTTAAAACGTGCCCTTACATACATCTGAGAACAGTTTCTTTTTGCCTAGACAGTGGAAAAGAAAGACAGAGGTGTGCCTTGCCAGTGTTTCATAAAAAGAACTGATTATATTTTAAAGAAGGGCAGGACATTCAGAACAGTTGCAAGAAAAGCCACAGACAGCCTTCGTGTTGTCTATATGGGGACATTTGGCAGCTAAACGCCAAAGGAACTGTATAAAAGGTGCTCTATGCAGTTTCTGGACCCACCAAGTCTACACTCAGGGTTAACAACATTCATTTGTAACCATTGTGACTCTGACTGAGAATATTCACACACTGACACAAACACAGTGTTTTTTGTTTGACCTACATGTTCTTTACACAGGTACACTGGAGCTGAGTGTTCATTAAGCATAAATTCAGTTAAGGAAGTTTGTTCTAGTAGACTCATTTACACATACACACTCCTGAGTCAAACAGAAAGTAAATTTGAGCTGTGGTCAGTCACAGAAAACGAGACATTGTCTAGTATTGCTCTTTTAGATTGTTTCATTACACCTGTATTTGAAGCATATAGCATGATGTTGCTGCTGCTGTTTTTGCTTCTTTTGTCTAATTGTTACAACTTGCCCCAGCATGTGTTACAACCTACCCTGGCAGTGGGGTAGATTGTAACCGGCTCCTTCCATTTTCATGTTTTGACAAACGTTTCTAATTTAAGAAGCTGGATGTACTGCGACGACGACAGAGAGTATGGATTTTCTGACAGAGCACAGTTGTTACCCAGTGGTAACTAAAATATATTATTTTTAAAATAAAAATATATTATATTTAAAAATTACCTTAGCATCAGGTAGCTAGTTAGCTAGCCAGTTAGCATCAGCTAACAATATTTTCAAATAGGCTATTATAATTTTTCAATTCCTAGTTATTTTAAGCTTAAAACTGCCTGTAGGCCTACTCTGATTTTGCTGTAAATGTATAAAGCAAATTGCTTTGTCAGAGTGGGGGCATTTTACCCCACACATGGGGCATAGCTATCACCCACCTGGGGCTAAACGCCTTGGTACTTTTGTTAAAAATCTAATAACATGAAAACTCTGGACATCATAATTGGTTTATAATTTCCCAGCAAGCAATAGCCGTCATTTCAACGTCTCGGTTAAGTATAGACCCGATATAGTCCGGCTATGTGTAACCCACTTCTAGCCCAAATAACCTTGAATTTGGTTTCATGTCGTTTTTTGGCAAAATAACTTGTGAGATGTATGATACTCCATCATGTAAGCAAAGTCAACAGCGTTTACCAGGTGTTTGGTTTCATTTCTTTGACATGTTCAATACATAGCCTGTGCATAGC
>NW_015663491.1:517332-517687 GCF_001515625.1 Sinocyclocheilus rhinocerous
TAGCTCTAAATTAGACGGGCTACGTGTAGTCTGCTTTTAGCCCACCTGGCGAAATTGAGGCAATCTGTGGTCCAATTTTAACGGCTTGGCTATAGCCCTATACCAGTAACCAGACCGTGACGTGACATGTGGCCTTGTATGGTTACCCATAGGGCTGTCTTTCATTTTATAAATAAAAATGCAATTACAATTCCCAGCCGCTAGTTAAAGTGCTCTGAATTTAACCCATCCAAAGTGCACACACACAGCAGTGAACACACCATGAACACACACCCGGAGCAGTGGGCAGCCATTTATGCTAACCGGGGAGCAGTTGGGGGTTCGGTGCCTTGCTCAAGGGCACCTCAGTCGTGGT
>NW_015663491.1:517958-536448 GCF_001515625.1 Sinocyclocheilus rhinocerous
GATGCATATAATACTACCCGCCTGACATTGGCATGTGTTATTCAGGTGTCAAAGTTGTTAAAAATTTAAAAAAAATTTAATTAAAAAAAAATTCCCTCATGTCCAAATTCAACATGAAGGGCGGTGGTCCGCTGCAGAAAGAGGCATTTGAAAAGAGTGCACTGTTCACGTCTAGGCTATATTTAGACGTCTAATAGACGTGTTTTAAACGCAAAATTGCTTGCTGAATTAGGTCATTGTCACTAAAACTATGATAACTATTCTGGATACTTTTGTTTTCACAGAAAAAAAAAATACACAGTCATTTATTAAAGGGGGACGTTTTCCCCCACTACCCTACCCTCAGCTGAAATCCTGCAGGCGCTCCTCGTTCGTTATCCATGTCCGCATAACACAAATTCACTAAATATTAACTAAATAACATACATTAAATCACAAAACACTCATAACTGATGGACATGAGGGATGGTAAAAATAAGATTTTTTAAATGTTAGGTATTCTGGTAATGCTTCCACAAATTAGTGCGGATAACTTTTTGCGGATGTGGTGTGTCTCCAAAAACCCATGTTCTCATCTCATCTCTTATTACTGATCACAGGAATTGGCGTTCTCACGAAAGAGTAAAATGAAAACAACGACCTCTAGCTTTACTACGTAGGCTACGTTATAATCCCTCACTACGCGTCAGTGACGAAGTTGTCAATGAACGATGTGGAGCTCAGCTTCAGCAGAAGCGCGATCGGTGAAGTTCATCAGTCCTCTCAGTCCGCAGGAGCGCCGTTAACGCTGCAGGTGACACAAACTGGACAAACCGAGCGATGCTCTACCGTTCATCCTCATGAAAGCGACAAACGCGCATCTTCCTTTTGTGATTTGGGAATAGACTGTCCCGTAGGATCGCTTGAAGCTTCAGAATGAAATCCTTCAAATATCCTTCAAATACTCTCATTGATTTAACCGTCATTTTTCTTTTCATTCAAAACTCCAGGATGGAGACCGAAGGTAAGATCTTTGCTGGAACTTCATTACCGGTTGCGTTTAGATGTGAAGTGTAAAATTCAAGCGGTGATTTTCCTACAAACTTTTACTCATTCATCCCTCGGATCTGCTAGCCTCGTGAAATGCTAGTAGTCATTATGTTAATGTACTGTTCTGAAGATTTACTCGAAGTGGATATGAGTTGAATTGCTAAATGAATTCATTTAATAAAGAATGAAATCTCACGCTGCATTAGATCTAACTGTTATAGGCTACATAAAAATGCTGGGTTATTTCAACCCAACTTTGGGTCATATTTGGACTAACCCAACTTTTGGGTTAAAATTTTAATGTAAAAATTTAACCCAACGGTTGGGTTAGTCCATATTTGACCCAAAGTTGGGTTGAAACAACCCAGCATTTTTTAGAGTGTAATTACACCGCCAATGTTCACGACAAAACAGTTTTACTATGTTTTACTAGCCTGAGAAGAAAAACACTCGTGTCAGACCTCCGAGGAACTTTTGACCCTTCTCGCAGTACACTCTGTTCTTTGGCATGACAATATTTTACTTGTTTAACTACACGCCTACTTTGACTTGAAGAACGTCTATCAGATAAAACAAAATGTGGCACAGTGAGGGATGGTGGCTTTATCGATGCGTATCTCACACTTTTGGTTTGGTTACAGGTTCTAACTTATCGCAGTTGGTTGGTCACTCAGGTGCTTCATTCCGCACAAAGACATTGAATTTCGTTTCACGGCAAGTGCGCACTGCGGTTCCAAGCACAGGATGTCAACCAGACACACTACAGGTTTTGAAAGTTTCATTCTTATCAACCCAAGAAGTAAAGAAAAATAAACTGGACATCTGTGAGCATGTATTTTAAGTGGACGTGACAAGAATGAATAAAAAGCAAAAGGGCCAGCCAGTGCTTGCAGAGCTGTGCGTTACTTTTGTAGTTTCAGTTTTGTATAAATTACATTTATTTTCAGTCTTAGTAACTTACTTTATTTAGGCCTATTTATTTAGCCTAGAATTTATTACATTGAATTGTAATATTTTATTTAGGCTAGATGTGTTTTTTCCCATTTCCATTTTAGTTGCGTCTAGTTCAATAAATCTTTTAGTTTTGTAGTTTAAGAACCCAAGAGTTTTCATCTGTTAGGATGGTATGTTTGTTGAATCCCATTTCTGCTATTATTATATCCTCTTGTTCTTTTGAAATTGACTTTACTGTCTTAATGCTCATATCTTTTACTTAATGAAAGCCCCTGGATGTATATTAATGGATTTTTATCCCTCCATTATGTCACGAAATATGCAAAGTCATTTCAGAAATGTGACTGTTATTCAATATAATTTTGTGTTTGTAGTAGGGGGAATAATTGGCTGGAGTGGAGTACTACAGTGAAATTTTGCAATCGAAAATTAAATGCATTTATTCATTATTAATACATAATAAAAACAAACAAGTAGAGTTAAATAAGCTACGGGCTGTTAGAAAGAGGTGAATTAAGCTGGGACAGGCAAACAATGCAGGGTGCCATGGTGCAGAGGGATCTTATCAGAGGCTTTATTCAGAAGAAGAATATGTCATTCCAAAGCAACATAAGAGTCAGGTAGATGCCTTGTTTTATTTAACAAGGATGAAAATGAGGGATGCAGTCTATGTAATGAGCTTTTTTATGAATCAGAATGAATTTCAGGATGAATTATTCGTAAAACATCTTACACTATGTAAATTGTCACATGCAGTCTAGTGGGGCAATTTACAAATATACAAATGGATTTATGAATGATTTACAAAGAAATTCAAGCTGATGGTTGTGCCTTGTTGTCAGTCGTTTGGCCTACAGAACATAGAAAATACTTCAGAAAAAAAAAGAAATTTAAAGATTTGACAATACGCATGTGCAATTCATTGTACATCAGTCTCTCATGCCCTTCTTTCATTGGTGTTAAATATGCATCTACCCTGACTAAGGTTATGTGGTTCTCTGGAGATCAAAAGCCTTCTTAATGATAATTTACAGGTTCTTTGGATCAGCATATTTGTTTCTGGGTTCTTTAAGTGAAAGTTCTAAAAGATCTTTGATGAACTTGTATACAAAGAAGCTAGAAGTACCTTCTATTACGTAAGACTTTTAAAAAGTCTCTTTGGATCTAATTTGAACTTTTATTGTGAAGAGTGTCAGGTTTTTTTTTCCATGGTCTTGGATTTGTAAGTACCTTTGCTGAAAGGCAAAATATTATATGGTTCACTGGTGTTTGTCTGACACTGCACTTCAAACGGCCAATGTCAAAGACTGCGCAGTAGACAGCAGACTGACTGCAAATTAAGTAGTACAGGGGTGTCTCTAATTAGTTGTTCGTTATGTACATGAAAGCTCATTTATGACTCTGTCAGCTTGAATGGTTCTCTTCCCACAGGCCCCTGCCCTATTATACTCCTGATTATTGGTAGGCTAGGCTATACATTGCTCGTGTTTTTGATTTGATCTTGAAGTGTAAGGGTAATGACTTGGCCCGCTATTATACCATAAACAGATTGACAGTGTTGTGTGGCCCTCATTTGTATCAAGATTATTTGAGACAGGAGTGTTCATTTCACTGTGACAAGCTTTAAGAAATGAGCACCTGCCACCATGTGTTGGAACCCAGACTCATTGACTGTGTCTGTGTTGTTATGGCACTGCAGATGGCCATTAATATTGTATTATATTTATACCCATTGATCTATATATAATGTTCTCTATTATAGATAAGTGGTTATACCTCAGTTTTCACTTATATGTCCTAGATTTTGAACTGAGTATTTTGCTTTGGATTTGAAGGCATTTTCAGTATTATAGCTTAAACAGTGAATAAAGACGTAGGACTACTGGTTAGCCAGTTTCTCCTTCTGTTACCCAATAATGGTTGCCTGGCAACATTGCCTTAAAAAGCATGTTGCCATTGTCATGAGCCTCTTTTCAGATGGTATCGTCACATGTGCGGCCCTATGTCTCATGTGAGCCCTCCATAAAGCCATAAACCTAAATTGTGTGAAACTCACATGTAAACACGGATTTAAAACATTTCCACGGTTTAAAAAGCCATCGTTCTGGTCTGCATTGCCATTTGTTTCACTTGGTTTCTTTATCTGTGTCAGATTGTTATTTATGTGCTCTCTTCTTTTTCTCTTTTATTTTGGGTCTATGCATTTTTTGAATTAGTTTCTGTAACATTATCTTTTGTGCATAGCCTCCAGTAGTGTGCATAAATTACTGATACGTTCTTTTTCATGCAAGAGCTGTCAAATTATTTAAGAACACGATCAAGCTAAATGCAAATACACTTAAATGAATTACAAACACTTGCATATGTCGACATTTATAAAGTCCTCAACAGTAATTCCCTGACATTACATTACTGTAGTACAAAATACAAAAAAAAAAAAGTTTTTTGATACTAATGCATATCTGTAGATACTATAGATGTAGATGAAAAATTCTGTCAGATAATAATTGTTTTTCTCTTTTTATAATATTTTAAACCTCACTAAATTGTTTCACCATGTGATATGAAGGAATAACATTATTCTAATCTATAGCAATTAGGTATGAGAGGCCATGCTGTATTGTAAATAAATCACTGTTCTCATCCACTGTGCCATTTATTTTTTAACATCATATGTGCTATTTTCTCACACACGCATATCTCTGAGCGTGAGAAAACATATGTTTTCCATATTTCAGCATGAGAAAATGTCTTTTTTCCAGCTTTTAGTTGAAAACCGACTGATTCACAGCACAGCTTGCAGAGTTTGCAAGCGTCATTACAGCGTAGATTGATGGACATACAGTACCATACCTGAAACAGAAAGATAATCAATACAATAATATTTCCGTCACGCTTCGGAAACTGTGGGCTTCCACACAGACATGCACACACATCAACGGATCTCCAGTATGAGGGGAAAGGGCGGGCATGGCCTCAAAATGAATGTTTAATGACACAACATGGGTTTGGTCATAATTCATTACAGTTCATTTTGCTGAAATACATAATGGAACAGTTTTGACGCTATATAACCATTGGGTGAAGTGGTCAAAGCCGTGTTTATATATGTGTGTGTGGGTGTGTGAACGTGAAGCTTTTCAAATAAATCAAATAGTCTTTCACAGGTGTCTTATCAAAAAATTTTGTTTCATTCATATCATTCATAACGCAAGTGCCTGTGCTGTATGTAATTCAGTTTCTCACATCACACAAATTGAAGAGGAGAAACAATTTTTTTTCACATATTAGATTCACTCTGGGCTATTGGATACATTGAACCAAGAGATCAGTTACATTGGTCCATAGAGATCAGTGGCTAATATATAAAATATATTAATATGAACAAGAAATTGGAACAATGCAGTAATTTAGAGCACTAATATTTGCAGAAATTAAAATGGTGAAGATACACAGTACATTTACAATCCCTTTGCAGCAGTTTTACTGTGGCAGTTCAAAAACTGTGATGAATAGGAAGTACTCTGCTCCCTCTTAACAAAATACATCTCTTATCTTCAGGGAGACGTAAAATGTGCATCTGGGTTTTACAGTGCAAATAATTGCATTTCCAGACTAAGAATGTGTCTTTTTCTTTGTAGCATAAAAAAGGCTCCTGCGATAAAGATCCATGCCACAAACGTAGAAATCCAACAGATGAAATGTGTCGGAAACATAAAGTCGTCTCCTGTGGATTCTTTTGGCTCTCATTACACCTTTAAATTTTTTTTTGTTCTCTTGATTTGAAGGACCAGACTTTCTTTTGCTTGATCCCAACTTTAAACATGTTCAGAGACACCATGAAACAGATCATTGCTGGAAGGCATGCTAACAAGATCATGAAAACCAGATTTGCAGGCCTCATTGGGCCACCTGGTCCAGTTACTGGGATTACAGCCAGGAGAGAGAGATAAATGAGAAGGTGACAAGTTTGTGGCTCAGCTCAATCCCTTGATTCCCATCTGGAAAACTAAATGCACAATTTTAGGGGACAGTTCATCCCAAACTAAGCATTCTGTCATTATTTACTCACCCCCATGCTGTTCCAAACATTTATGCTTATTATTTTTTTACATGGAACACAAGATAAGTTTTTTTTTCCATACAGGGACTCTCCAAAATGGACAAAAAAGAAACAAAAAAGACCCGTAACAGTAATCCATACTCCTAATCATGCTTTTTTCCAACCCTTCTAATTCTGTGAGAAATGGGCAGAAATTTTAATTCATTCACTTTTTATCTTTACCTTGCGGCACTCACAAATAAAAAATTATTTGTGTTGGATTGGAATTGCTCAATTTTCGTTATGTTATTTCAAAAGACTTGGGTTTTCTCTGGAAGATAGAAAGTCATGTATAGCCCTAACTAGGCATAGCATGGCAACACCTTTTCTGCTGATGGTCAGAATGACCTGACAGAAAGTCTACTTGCATTTCCATTCTCTCACATGTTTAGAGATAAAATGCACATTTCTCATGTTGAATGCAGATTTCTGATTCATCTCAAAATCACAGCTTTAATGGTTAATTAATACCTGCTCCAATCCAGTTTTTGATTAGTAGTCAAAGTCTGTTTCCTGACAACACTTAGAAATATCTGAACAGCACAACTTTTTTCTAAGGTGGTCAGTGCTGAGCCATTCATCACACTGTATGAAGCATGTGTATTTCAAATACCATGACCTTTCATGATTTGAGTATTTGTTTACCTATGCATTTATTTTTGAATGTTCACAGGAACACTGAATGCATTTTGAAAATGACTTCAGAAGGACATTCCACACCAGTGGCAACCATTAAGTTTACAGCCAGGCAATGAAAACGTTTTTATTGCCACTGATCATAAAGTTGTATTTATTTATTTATTTTTCTCTTTAGGTTCCTAATGTGCACTGCATGCTGCATGGATACCATTTAGCCAGCCAGTTGGTCGTCCTCATTTAATATTATTGTTCTGGACTTGGCTCTTACATGAATTTGCAGTGATTATCCTGATTAGCATTGGTGTCAAAAAACGAGCTAATTTGTTTGTTTGAATATGTCACTTCGAGTGCTGATGTACCCTGATAGCCACATACGGATTTAATTGGAATCTTGGCCAAGGAAGGGCAAAACTAGCTATTTGAAGTCACAGACTTAATGTTGTTTCTCAGCTGCATCCACAGAAAAACGAATGAATACTGGCACTGGAAACATTTTTATGTACTATCTTCCAGGTGGATTAAACATACTATCTGCTAGAAAAGTGCTAGTGTTTTTAATTCTTGGAAGCCAAATATAGATTTAAATGAAGTCACAGATTGGGGGAACAGCAAAAAATAAAAATAAAAAGTCTGCTAAAAATAGGAATGGAAACAAACAAAAGATAAGAATTTTTATATTGTAACTGGATGTGACATCTCTCTTGTTCTGTGTTTTGTATCCAGTCCTGCTCCTGGAGAGCTACCATCCTGCAGATTTCAGCTCCAACCCCAATCAAACACATAAACCAGCTAATCAAGTT
This sequence comes from Sinocyclocheilus rhinocerous, assembly GCF_001515625.1. Taxonomy (NCBI): domain Eukaryota; kingdom Metazoa; phylum Chordata; class Actinopteri; order Cypriniformes; family Cyprinidae; genus Sinocyclocheilus; species Sinocyclocheilus rhinocerous. The sequence goes on from NW_015663491.1 coordinate 525,483, forward strand.
GTACAGGATTACTTGAAAATTACAGGCAGGTGTGTTGGAGCAGGGATGGAACTGAAGTTTGTGGGATGGTAGCACTCCAGCAGGTTGGAGATCCCTGCCCTGTTTGGTCAGCACTTTAATTTTTTTTTGATCATGCACACTCATTTTTATGCTGTGCACACTTCAACATTTGGTTTCTGTGGCATTTTTGTAGTGAATTGTGTTTGTCTACTTTGTCAGCTACTGTTATCTAATTGTTTTGCTGGCTGACATATGTGTTTTTTTTTTAAATTGTAAAAATAACTTGTGATAGTCTTGTTAGCATCAGCAAGAATGGGTAGAAAATTACAAACCATCGAGTAATGTTTTGCCCTGTATGTCATCATTTTTCAGCATATGTACTCATGAATTTATGACTTTCTTGGAGCTTCCTGTATAATTTTCAAGTATTATTGCAAATTGTCTTAGTAAAGAAAGTATAAATATATAGTATATAGTATATGTAAATATATTGCCAAATGAAAATCAAGACTACTGGCTTGATAAGGCTGGCAGACAGAAATGCTACTGTTGAGCCAGTGCTAAAAATATTGTTCCATGCAGAGTTGTTTTTCTTTACCAGGACTAATGTTACTAATGTTCCTGATTTGAGGTTGCATGATGATAACTTGAAGGTGTTTTTGTGCTTGAAGCTTTTTTCTTTTATTACGTGATGTGTGAAAGCCTGTGCTCTAAGCATTTTCTACAGTCTTACAAATGATTCAATTAAAAAACAAAACCAGTTTCTAGGAGCAGTAAACATCTGGTTCAAGGAGGGAACCCAGTTAGTTCAAACATTTATTTATTTGTTCCAAAAAGAGTGGATATAGCTGCATTATTTACCCTCTTGTTACATTTTTAACGCATATGAAAGTGTTCCATAATGTGTTTAATAAAAAAGAAAATAAATCTCCTACCCATATATGGTATGGAAGAGACCATATATTTTAGTTATATAGCGGTTAGTCTTATACAGAAGCTGTATACACTACAAGCTGTAACTAGCACTGGTTGTTGTATACACCAATAATGCGCAACATATTTATTCTAGGCTGCATATGCTCTGACAATCATGTCATTCATTAGCTCCCAATGTGACACAGACAATGTGACAAATATCCCTTAGACATAACAGTGTATTTCTTGTATATAAGGCTGTCAAGAGACAAGGCCATGTTTCATTGTGATAAAGCTGTGCGTTGGGACAGCCACCCACCCTCAGAATTTATCAAAAATCCAATTTGTGATGAGTGTTAGTGAGAGCCGATAAGAAAGATCACCAACGAGAGTATTTATTATGCAAAATGAAGCTGTAAGTTATTTTTTTATTGTGAAAGAGCCCTTGTACAAAATGTTTTGTTTGTGTACTCTGGCCTCTCTTTGTCACGTCAAATGGAAAGAAGAATAATTGCCTGCCGTAGGGAGCCCCATCTTCATAGACGTCATATTTTCCAATTACAAAATATAGTATTGTTGTCACACGCTGTGTGAGAGCGCTTTTCATGTCGTTGTATTTACTGCATCTAGAGCCGTCAACGTACATGGTTAAGATGATAAAATAAATATGCTTAGCAACTTTCAAAAGGGAGAAGAATACACTTTTTTGTTGACATTGAAGGACAAACTCGATCAAACTCTGCTGTATTTTGGTGCACATTTGTCTGTAGGCTTATGCCTTCCATCTAACACTGCTGGAGGGCTTCCAGTCATCTACTTTGCCCTGACAGAAGCACAAATTACTGCAGTGATTGAAAGAGCTTTTTACCAATATCCATTTTGTACTGGGAGATGTTGTAACTTTTTTTTCTCTTCCTTCTTTTGCCCTCTTCTTATCACCCCCAGCAGCATCCATGATGGCTGGCAGGGCAGTGACAGAAAGTTGCCCTCTGGGTCAGTTCCCTTGTGGAAACATGAGTGTGTGTTTGCCCCAGGTCCTTCAGTGCAATGGCCACAGGGACTGCAAGAACGGAGCAGATGAGGAACACTGCGGTAAGGCCACATTTATCTGTCTTTTTTACTTTGCTGATAATTGCATGAAATTGGTTACACTTTATTTTAAGGTGTCATTGATACATTGTAATTATACATTTAAGTACTGTGTAAAACAGGGGCGTAGCCATCATTTCAGGAGTGAGGGGGACAGAAATGTTATATATATATACAGTGGGGAAAAAAAGTATTTAGTCAGCCACCAATTGTGCAAGTTCTCCCACTTAAAAAGATGAGAGAGGCCTGTAATTTTCATCATAGGTATACCTCAACTATGAGAGACAAAATGAGAAAAAAAAATCCAGAAAATCACATTGTAGGATTTTTAAAGAATTTATTTGCAAATTATGGTGGAAAATAAGTATTTGGTCAATAACAAAATTTCATCTCAATACTTTGTTATATACCCTTTGTTGGCAATGACAGAGGTCAAACGTTTTCTGTAAGTCTTCACAAGGTTTTCACACACTGTTGCTGGTATTTTGGCCCATTCCTCCATGCAGATCTCCTCTAGAGCAGTAATGTTTTGGGGCTGTCGCTGAGCAACACGGATTTTCAACTCCCTCCAAAGATTTTCTATGGGGTTGAGATCTGGAGACTGGCTAGGCCACTCCAGGACCTTGAAATGCTTCTTACGAAGCCACTCCTTCGTTGCCCGGGCGGTGTGTTTGGGATCATTGTCATGCTGAAAGACCCAGCCACGTTTCATCTTCAATGCCCTTGCTGATGGAAGGAGGTTTGACTGGAGTAATGATGCTAAAAATTTAGCTTTGAAATCATAATAAATTAAATTTTAAAATATATTCAAATAAAAAAAAGTTATTTTAAATAGCCTAGTAAAAATATTTCAACATTTTACTGATTTGCTGTACTTTGGATCAAATAAATGCAGGCTTGGTGAACAGAAGAGACTTCTTTAAAAAACATTAAAAATCTTACTGTTCAAAATCTTTTGACTGGCAGTGTATAGGCAACTTTAATTTTTCTCTAATTTCTAGCTTTTAATTGGCTTAGAAATCAGATAACTGCTGGACACTGCGCAAGAGCGCCCTCCGGCTTCGAGTATGAATGAAACATACACTGAGTGTTTAGCGCTCCTCAATGTTCATCTCGTCTTATTCTGGATCCGAATAAAACATCAGATCATGCACAGACTATCCTGTCTCTTTTAATTTAAATCTATATTTATTCACACCGGCTCTTGAAAATCTCTATGCGAACACACTTGCCCGAAAAAGTGCGGGGGACGAATTTACGTGATATTAAAAGTGGGGGGGGCACGTCCCCCGTGTCCCCTGCGTAATCTACGCCCCTGGTGTAAAATTAATTAAGTACATGTACTTACTATATGGTTAGGATTAGGGTTTGGCTTAGGGTTACTTGCATGTAATTATGCATAATTAATTATTATAATCGTATATTATAAACAAAGACACCTTAAAATAAAGTGTTACCAAAATTAAATAGATGTACTTAAAGCTGTACTCAATTCTAAAGCCTTTTTGACTTTTAAAATATGTAAAAAATGTAATGTTCAGACTTACAGAACAACATTTTTATCAACATTGATTCCACTTTGAAATACATTAGGAGGTGATGTTTATTCAACATTGATGTAATCAATTTTCCCATGCAGGGAGAAATGACATCTCTTTTAGACCACAAAAGTCATTCATGTCTTTAAAGTGATATTTTTATATTGTTACGGTGCATACTTTCTCATACAAAGACTTGCTTTCGCTTTCTGTAGGGGACAACAGCGGATGGGCGAATATCTTTGACCGCACTATTAAAAAGGCAGAGCCACAGGACCTTCCTAATGACTGCTGTATGTGTCCCGGTCTTGATCCAGTTTCCTTTGGAAAAGATTAACATGAGTGATGTTATCTTGAGGCTCGTAAAAAAAAAAAAACATGTTCAAAATGCTGCTGCAACTTCCATGTCAGGGCCAGACTTAGATTTTTTGCTTCTCTAAAGCCCTAAACACATTGCACGATTTCCAGCTGTCCCAGACAAATGATTGACATCGTGAAACAATCGTGGTGATTTCTTTGATCGTGGCTCCTAATCGGTGCTCTTATGTCGTACAGTGAGAGAGGTTCAAAGACGGCAGTTGTCACGGTCTTGCGACCAAAGAAAGCCTACGATACAGTATGATCATCGCACAGTGTGTTTGCTGGTACGATCCACGTTTACTGACCAACCAATAAAAATGCGACATGAAATCAACGCGACATGGTGCTAAAACATAAAACTGCTTACCTCTAGCTCTTATCCCTTCCTGTTTCGCCGCTTCCACTTTTTTTCAGCACACATAAAAAAATACAACTGCTAAAGTGTTATTTATCATGCTCTTTCTGTTTACCACTAGCGCATGCTGATGACGTTTTTTTCTTCTGTAGTAACGTGCGTCGTAGCGTACGAGTGAATAGGTGTCATCATCGTACAGTCTACACACGTCGTAGCCAAGTTTAAGATCCATGTCGCACAGCGTGACATGCAGTGATTTTATAGGATTGCTAAAATCATGCAGTGTGTTTTGGGCTTAAGAGTTTATTTGATACATTTATAGCCTTAGGCTTTAGTAGTCTACAGGACGCTTTTGAAGCCAGAAATCCTATTGGCTGCTTTTTACTGTAATGTGTTGTAAATCTGCATGAGTTTTACGATTTTGTAGAAGCACATGGTTGGAAATTTATTAGCTTTCAAAGTCCCTTGGCCTTGAAATTGTTGTACTTACTGGGAGCTTAATACTGACTTGATAATTTACATTTATTCATTTAGCAGACGCTTTTATCCAAAGCAGCTTACAAATGAGGAATACTATATTAACTTTTATAAACATTTATGTACTTGGATTATGAATATTAATTAGGTGACGCTTGCTCTGTAATTGTCCTGTAAACTGATTTGCTGAAAGGCACATAAGCAGGCATGAACTATAGTAGAATTATTGCTTACTGCTGCTGCATTTGCTGACAGCACTGGTTAGCATGTTTGATCCTAAAGTTGTCATTTGTCATTAAAGTTGTTATAATAGAAACTGTTATAAAAATAAAAATTATTTTAAATATTACATTATTATTATTTTATTAAAGAACATGAGTACTGTCACTCATACTGTGTAACTAGATCATAATTATATTTATATATCATATAATATTTATATATTCTTGGTGAGGGGATTTTTTTCATTTTGACTCCTACAAGAAAAATGGAATTTAATGGAAACAATAGTTGAATTGATACTAATGTTATATCTTAAATATTTAAATATGTTTAGTTAAAAATGGTAGTATTTAAAAGAGAGTGAGGGGACAGGAAAAACTTTTTTCAGTGCAGGACTAATTTGAACAATGAAAAATGCAGTAATGCAAATAATCTAATATGATTGTTGGATCAACCTTATTAATCATGTATATATAATAGAAATGCTGCATTGACAATATATGTGTTCCTGCCAGAAATGAACAATAGGAGGCAAACCAAAGAAACAACAATAATGCAATAAATCTTTTTTATTTAGTTAGTTTTTTTAAGCTTTGTGTACTAGATGTAATAATAATGTATTGCTATAATAATTGAATAATTGCATGTGTTTTTATTGATCTTGTACAGTTGTGCAGCAGTACCCGGAGAGCTGTGACTGCATTAAGACCGAGGTGGAATGTGTTGACGTGAACCTGCATGTCGTACCTGTCCTCTCCTCCAATGTGACTTGGTTGTAAGTACATCGAGCTGGGATCCATCTGCAGAGCTTTACTCCTCTGCTCCCACGAGAGGTTATTAATCTGTAGGAGTTCAAATTTGACATCAGTGAGACATAGTGCTTCATCACTGAGCCATAAAGCTTAACGAGATAAAGAGCTTCTTTGCGCTGAACATTTACCAGATATAAGAAAAATTAGGCACACTGCTTGAAAGGTTGGATTTTATTTTGTTTGTTGGTTTTGGTTATGTTTAGATTGTTCGGCATGGGGTATATTTGTGCTTATGATACTTTTGATTTGTTTTGATCTGGACTTTGAAGATCATTTGAGATAAACAGTGCAGAACATGTATCTATTGATAATTTATGATTTTTGGAATAAGGATTCTGGAGATTATCTTTTGGATTCTGGGGATGTTTTGGTGAAAAAAAAGGAATGTTAGATAATTCATATCAGTGGTTTCTAATTTGTATCCAGGAAAACCACATTGTTTCAGCCTTGTGGTATGAAAAGACTCCTTAAAGAGATCATTCACCCGAAAAAAGGCAATTCTGTTCATCATTTACTCTTGAATGACGCTCATATTCTTCAAAAACTGTGATTTTTCATTTTTTCTTGAACACCAAAGGAGATATTTAAAATGGCCAGGTTTTTCTTTCTTTTCTATATAGTACTGAAGGTTGAAGCGAGCTCACAAAATCAAAGTAGTCCATGAATCTGAGTCTGGAATGAGTTTTGAAAGATCGAAGTGGAGAGGAGGATTTTAACTAATTAATGACTTACATATTGGTCTGTTCCTCATACAAATATATCATATGGCTTTTGCGTTTCAGCCTTGTGGTATGAAAAGACTCCTTAAAGAGATCATTCACCCGAAAAAAGGCAATTCTGTTCATGATTTACTCTTGAATGACGCTCATATTCTTCAAAAACTGATTTTTCATTTTTTCTTGAACACCAAAGGAGATATTTAAAATGGCCAGGTTTTTCTTTCTTTTCTATATAGTACTGAAGGTTGAAGCGAGCTCACAAAATCAAAGTAGTCCATGAATCTGAGTCTGGAATGAGTTTTGAAAGATCGAAGTGGAGAGGAGGATTTTAACTAATTAATGACTTACATATTGGTCTGTTCCTCATACAAATATATCATATGGCTTTTGCTAATGGAATGGAATATAAAAAGAATAGTTTTGTACAACATTATTAGTCAAGTAAAAGATTACAGGATTTTCCTTTCTTGGATGAACTACACCTGTAATGTTGTATTGTTTGTAATTCGATGCTTTATAATTTACAGGTCTCTGAAGAACAATAGGATCAGGAATTTGGATGATTACATCTTCTCCAAATACACACAACTGCAGAGGCTGTGAGTATCTCTTAATTAAGTGTAAAAGTGCACCATCATAATCAGAATCAGCCATGGATGACAAAGACAAGTCAGATTATCGGTTCCTATTATACAGAAAGGCTTCAGTGTTTACTGGGATCTGTAGTTAGAAAGGAAAAGAAAAGAAACAAGAGCATTCCTATTGAATAGGCCTATACTATAAATTTAAGACTGTTGGGCCATTCTATTTGATTAAAGTCTTCAGCCAAAGTTTTTTGAGTCATTCGACAGTTTTCCACTTGCTGTGTGTCGCAAGTTCCTGCTGATGTCTAAATTTATGGAGGCTGTGAAATGTCCAATATCTAATGAACCAAAATATCTCAGTGCTGAGAACTTTAGGTTACGTCTTGAAACCCTGCATGTCTGAGGGAGACGAGTGCAATATCTCACCCATTTTCTGGCCACCATGCAACCTTTTGTAATAAGACTTTTAGGCCACTGGACAGTACAGCCTCCTGTCTACACAATCTACTGCTCAGAGCTTCATTCATAATTCAGTTTGTTCAGATTTGATCTTATGAACAATATTTTATACTGGTGAGGTTTATGCTCTCTAAAAATAAGTTTTACTTTCTCATTTTTCTCAAATATTTTTAATGGAAAGCAAGACAAAACTGAAGAAAACTGTTTAAAATCAGTTAAAAAATTAGAGCTTCACAGACTTTCTATTTCATAATGTTTGATTAGTTTAGTTTTATGTCTGTACAGTTAATAATTTTCTCATTCAGATTTATTTTTTGCCACCTCAGATAACCTCAGATGTAAAAGTGTTCTCTATATGAGTAAAAATGTTGAAAAGGACAAACATTTTAAAATGAAATTCCATGGGTCAGAGGTTGAACACCATTATTGTCAGACTCTGTTCCTAGTTTTGGTTGTGTTTTGTTCCCCATGTGCTCCGTGTCTCAGTTTCTGTCTCCCGTTCATTGATTTCATTCCAGGTGTTCCCCGTTTGTTTTGATTGATCCCAGGTGTGTCTCGTCTTCCCATTAGCCTGTTCAGTGTATTTAAAGAGTGTCCCTGTTGGTTTGTCCGGACTTGTTGAATGTCCTCCTTGTTCTCGGTTTTCCTGTGGATTATTAAAGACTGTGTTATTCAAGTACTCCTCGTTTCCTCGTTCCTTGCTCCCCGAGTGAATTGTGACAGAAGACCCGACCGATACAGAAAGTGAGCGGCGCCTTTTCTCCCCGTCTTTTTTTCCCTTTTTTTTTCAAGTGTTTTGTTTTCCCCGTTCGTTCCACGTGTTCCTCCATGTCCCCAAATGGAGGAACGAGCAATGTTTGTCATGTTGGCTCAGGCGAGCCCAGACCCCATCGTCTTCACGAGGGCGTTCGTGCCGCTCGCCCTCACCAGCTCCCTCAAGGGGGAAACCCTCGCGACGCTGTTCTGGATCGGGATGACATTCCATCATCCCACGGAGCTCCCAGACACCACCGACCTCGACTGGAAGGAGACAGTCATCCAATGCCTGGAGAGTCTCCGATCCCGATCCGGATCCCCTCAGCCGGCAGTTCCCGAGTCAAGTCAGCCGGCAGTTAATATGGCAAGCCCACCGAACATTAATATGGCAAGCCCTCCAAGCGTTCATGTGGCAAGCCCGCAAAGCGTTCATGTGACCCCAGTGTCGGTTTCAGCTCCAGTACCCGCTCCACGTAAGCGCCTTCCACAGCGCCCTCAAGTGTCCGCTCCTCCCGAGCGCCCTCAAGTGTCGGCTCCAGCCCCAGAGCTCGCTCCAGTGTCGGCTCCAGCCCCAGAGCTCGCTCCAGTGTCGGCTCCAGCCCCAGAGCTCGCTCCAGTGTCAGCTCCAGCCCAAAAACTCCCTCCAGTGCCAGCTCCTCGAAAGCGCTTTGCTGTGCCTACTCCTCCAGAGCACCCGCCAGTGGCAGCACCACGTAAGCGCTACCCTGATCCCCAGCTCAGCCCAGGAAGGGCTCCTGATCCCCAGTTCAGCCCAGGAAGGGCTCCTGATACCCAGTTCAGCCCAGGGAGGGCTCCTGGTTCCCCGTATAGCCCACGGAGGGCTCCTGTTTCCCCATTAAGCCCAGTGTCGGTTTCAGCCCCAGTACCGGGGCCGCGGCCTCGGAGGCTGCTCAGCCATGGCCTCCTAAACTACCTGCTCCGCCATGTCCTTCCGAGTCCCCTGCTCCGCCATGGCCTCCCGAGTCTCCTGATCCGCCATGGCGCCCCGAACGGGTACCGCTCTGGAGGCCCACTGTCCCGTGTCTGTCCTGAGGGACCTCCAGAGTGCCCAGTCCGGACTTGTTGAATGTCCTCTTTGTTCTCAGATTTCCTGTGGATTATTAAAGACTGTGTTATTGAAGTACTCCTCGTTTCCTCGTTCCTTGCTCCCCGAGTGAATTGTGACAATTATGCTTTCAGTTTAAATTTTAATTGATTCATGGGCATCCATATCTTGACTGTAAAGGCACTAACAAGTTTGCATAATTGATTCTCCTGCATACTTTTCAAATGAATGTCATTAGGTGAGTCAAGCTGATTTAATCCTACTGCTTGCTGTTGATTGGCTATAGCGAGCATGCACCATTTCATCTTGTATTTGAGGTCTTTATGATTTAACTTGTACACCAAGAGAATTATGCATTTATTATACTCTGTAAGATCATATGCACAGCGTGAGATATGCACCAATTGATGTGGATGTTTTCAGGTACCTTGCCCTTTGTAATCATCCTATATCAAGTCTCTGTGGGGGTATATCAGAGCTCGAGTTGAAGCTGCTTCATCGAGCCCCTCATCAGTGGACAGCAAGCCAAATAAGGTTAAACATAATTTCCTAGTGATTATATGGGCAAACGAATTCGTTAAATTATTTTTTAAAATCTTTATCAGGAAGAAGGACACTTCTTTTCATTTCTTTGATAGAATCTTTTCTTTGATAGTGTTGTGATGATCAGGGGCGCAGATGGGATTTTTTAACTGGGGGGGACCAAGCAGTCCAATTTTTTCAGTCCAGAAAAATCACCAGCTCTGTCATAGACGATAGTATACGGTCACTATGGTTACTTATACTCTGTAAGATCATATGCACAGCGTGAGATATGCACCAATTGATGTGGATGTTTTCAGGTACCTTGCCCTTTGTAATCATCCTATATCAAGTCTCTGTGGGGGTATATCAGAGCTCGAGTTGAAGCTGCTTCATCGAGCCCCTCATCAGTGGACAGCAAGCCAAATAAGTTTAAACATAATTTCCTAGTGATTATATGGGCAAACGAATTCGTTAAATTATTTTTTAAGATCTTTATCAGGAAGAAGGACACTTCTTTTCATTTCTTTGATAGAATCTTTTCTTTGATAGTGTTGTGATGATCAGGGGCGCAGATGGGATTTTTTAACTGGGGGGGACCAAGCAGTCCAATTTTTTCAGTCCAGAAAAATCACCAGCTCTGTCATAGACGATAGTATACGGTCACTATGGTTACAGGCACAATTGAGGCAGCTACCAGCTCCTCATAGGACCCCAGGGTCAGGAGTCATAGCACATACACACACAGAGAACGTAAACGTTGGTGGCAGAACCATCGTCATGTGTGTTTATTGACAACAGAACAGCGTGTTGTGAGAACGTGGGTACAAAGTAAGGGTGACCGGTAGATTCTTATTGTGCATCAGCCTGTGTCTGCCCCGACCCGATCCTGAAGCAGTGGCGGCAATTATTATTGGTGCACTAAGTGATTTTTGCCAAATGATGTTGATATTTGAAAGCACCAAAACAAACACGCCCATACCCCAACAGGACCTTGCCCCTATTTTGAAATCTCCGCCTCACAAGCACTTACGCAACCATGGCAACGACGATCGCGGAAACAAGTGAAGATGACACACAAGCATATTCAAA
>NW_015663491.1:538678-540230 GCF_001515625.1 Sinocyclocheilus rhinocerous
AAGCGCTACCCTGATCCCCAGCTCAGCCCAGGAAGGGCTCCTGATCCCCAGTTCAGCCCAGGAAGGGCTCCTGATACCCAGTTCAGCCCAGGGAGGGCTCCTGGTTCCCCGTATAGCCCACGGAGGGCTCCTGTTTCCCCATTAAGCCCAGTGTCGGTTTCAGCCCCAGTACCGGGGCCGCGGCCTCGGAGGCTGCTCAGCCATGGCCTCCTAAACTACCTGCTCCGCCATGTCCTTCCGAGTCCCCTGCTCCGCCATGGCCTCCCGAGTCTCCTGATCCGCCATGGCGCCCCGAACGGGTACCGCTCTGGAGGCCCACTGTCCCGTGTCTGTCCTGAGGGACCTCCAGAGTGCCCAGTCCGGACTTGTTGAATGTCCTCTTTGTTCTCAGATTTCCTGTGGATTATTAAAGACTGTGTTATTGAAGTACTCCTCGTTTCCTCGTTCCTTGCTCCCCGAGTGAATTGTGACAATTATGCTTTCAGTTTAAATTTTAATTGATTCATGGGCATCCATATCTTGACTGTAAAGGCACTAACAAGTTTGCATAATTGATTCTCCTGCATACTTTTCAAATGAATGTCATTAGGTGAGTCAAGCTGATTTAATCCTACTGCTTGCTGTTGATTGGCTATAGCGAGCATGCACCATTTCATCTTGTATTTGAGGTCTTTATGATTTAACTTGTACACCAAGAGAATTATGCATTTATTATACTCTGTAAGATCATATGCACAGCGTGAGATATGCACCAATTGATGTGGATGTTTTCAGGTACCTTGCCCTTTGTAATCATCCTATATCAAGTCTCTGTGGGGGTATATCAGAGCTCGAGTTGAAGCTGCTTCATCGAGCCCCTCATCAGTGGACAGCAAGCCAAATAAGTTTAAACATAATTTCCTAGTGATTATATGGGCAAACGAATTCGTTAAATTATTTTTTAAGATCTTTATCAGGAAGAAGGACACTTCTTTTCATTTCTTTGATAGAATCTTTTCTTTGATAGTGTTGTGATGATCAGGGGCGCAGATGGGATTTTTTAACTGGGGGGGACCAAGCAGTCCAATTTTTTCAGTCCAGAAAAATCACCAGCTCTGTCATAGACGATAGATTACGATCACTGTGGTTACCGTTACAGGCACAATTGAGGCAGCTACCAGCTCCTCATAGGACCCCAGGGTCAGGAGTCATAGCACATACACACACAGAGAACGTAAACGTTGGTGGCAGAACCATCGTCATGTGTGTTTATTGACAACAGAACAGCGTGTTGTGAGAACGTGGGTACAAAGTAAGGGTGACCGGTAGATTCTTATTGTGCATCAGCCTGTGTCTGCCCCGACCCGATCCTGAAGCAGTGGCGGCAATTATTATTGGTGCACTAAGTGATTTTTGCCAAATGATGTTGATATTTGAAAGCACCAAAACAAACACGCCCATACCCCAACAGGACCTTGCCCCTATTTTGAAATCTCCGCCTCACAAGCACTTACGCAACCATGGCAACGACGATCGCGGAAACAAGTGAAGATGACACACAAGCATATTCAAA
>NW_015663491.1:540240-540598 GCF_001515625.1 Sinocyclocheilus rhinocerous
TGAGTTCTCTCCACCGCTGGAAAGCTGCTCCGATATTTACGCGGGTCCTACCTCTTGCCAGATCGTAACCCTTCTTTTTAATGTTTTGTTTCTCTGATATGTTCTGATATTTTCCTCTTTTTTATCTGCCATCTCTCTCTATCTATAGTCGATCTGCTAATATGCGTCCTGTGCACTCAAATTGAGTGCTCTCTTCTCTCTATCAGTACAAGAAACGCTCCCTTACTGCTGATTGGCTACAAGTGTGTATTGGGACTCGGTCAGACACTGCGGTCAAAGCGGTCAAAAAAAAATCACTTAGTCCACGTTTAAGTAGCGGCGGGCCGGGCCGCCACCACTTAGGCTAATTAGGCTAATG
>NW_015663491.1:542415-543125 GCF_001515625.1 Sinocyclocheilus rhinocerous
TTAAAGGTGCACTAAGCGATTTTTGCCAAACGATGTTGATATTTGAAAGCACCAAAACAAACACGCCCATACCCCAACAGGACCTTGCCCCTATTTTGAAATCTCCGCCTCACAAGCACTTACGCAACCATGGCAACGACGATCGCGGAAACAAGTGAAGATGACACACAAGCATATTCAAACAAAAGCCAACACGGATAAGTTGTGTGAAACAAAGCAAAGTCAACGTTACTCACCTATCAAAAAGAAACAGCACAACCCCGGCGTGCGATTCGAGCGCTTCCCGCTCCTTGAGTTTCTCTCCACTGCTGGAAATCTGCTCCGATATTTACGCGGGTCCTACCTCTTGCCTGATCGTAACCCTTCTTTTTTAATGTTTTGTTTCTCTGATAGGCGAATTTCCACTTTTTTATCTGCCATCTCTCTCTATCTATAGTCGATCTGTTAATATCCGTCCTGTGCACTCAAATTGAGCGGCTCTCTTCTCTCTATCAGTACAAGACACGCCCCCTTACTGCTGATTGGCTACAAGTGTGTATTGGGACTCGGTCAGACACTGCGGTCAAAAGCATTTTTCAAAAATCACTTAGTCCACGTTTAAGTAGCGGCGGGCCGGGCCGCCACCACTTAGGCTAATGTTCATAGCGGAAACCCTGATTAATCCTCTGTTTACCGATGTCGCCTTTAGTAGAGACAGTGGGGTGGGGGGG
>NW_015663491.1:543192-574901 GCF_001515625.1 Sinocyclocheilus rhinocerous
CAGGTCACTATGAATCTGGGGGGGGTCATGTCCCCCCCGTCCCTAGTGCCATCTGCGCGCCTGGTGATGATGAAATATTTGGTTTTGCCCCATCTTGAAACACATAACTCCAAATGCACATTCAGTACTGGGTACAACTCATACTTGATAACCTGTCATAAAGCTCAGTTTATTTTACACATCATATTTTTGAACAATGATGAGAAAAACTTGCAGCGACATGTGGTGATGAGGATAAATTACCCCTAAAGCCACAGACTAATACATTTTTTAGAAGACTGTAAAAGGGACAGTAAAGGGCTGTTGGGACCATCTGTGGAATGTTGAGCCAGTCTAAATGACAGATGTCCTCTTTGTTTAGCTTTTTACAGCAGTTTAGGCCTATTGATCTGAATATCTTTGATTTTCTGGCTTTTTATTTTTAATTTTTTGCCACTATTAATTAACAGGGATATATAGATCCCAGTTAAATGTAGTATTAACATCTCATTTTGAGTTTTGTGATCCAGTCACTATAACAACATTATGAAGTTGTCAGAAATGTGCAAACGCAAGAGAATTTTAGAGACATAGTGTCTCAAAACATCTGGATATTTTTGTCTATTAATGTTAGCATTAGCAGCAGGAGTAGTCCACACAAAAATTTAAGTTGGCTGAAAATATACTCAAGATAGAGAAACAGATTTGGAGAAAATTTGCATTATATCACTTGCAGTGAATGGGTGAAAACATCACAATCAGAATAATCCACAAGTAACAACCCCAGTCTATCAAAAAACGTCTTGTGAAGTGAAAAGCTGGGCGTTTGTAATAAACAAATTCATCATTATGACATTTATAAGTTGCTTCTAGATAAAATACGAGCCGTCTATCCATAATTTTGCTTTCTCCAGTGAAAAAATCTTGTAGTCTGAATCAGGAGAGAAATCTGCTGAGTTTACAAATAACAACAAAAACAAAAATGACTAAAACAGTTCTAAACAAATGTGTTTATGGACTTTGGTGTGTGAGGACAACAGGGGATGGATTTTTTCAATAGAGGAAGTGTTATTATGGATTATGGCCTTGTACTTTGTCCCGGCACAACTGTTTAAAGTTAAAACACCTTAATAATGCATGTGTTTCTTACAAACACACAGCTTTTACTTTTAGGATTATTGATGTCAAGAGTATGCTTTTGATCTAATTTCAATCAAACTGCACATTCATTTTTAAGCTCTCCTGCACCCAAGAAATAAAAGTGGCAGATGAGATTATAATCCTTCTTCCAAATTAAAGTAATAAGATTTGGAAGAGAAGCCATTTACTGAGTTGGAGGGTTTACTGCCCATTCAAACCTATTTAAATGCTTTGAATGTATAATACGTTCTATTTAAAATAGTAGTTCAATCCTCTCCAGTGAAGACTGAGCGTTTATGGAAAGTGACTCAGCTCCAAGTTCACCGCCTGCATCTTAAAAAGCTCTGGTCAGATCTAAATGAGATGATCAAGGATGCTAGAGCATCTTATTTTATGAAACTGATATCTGCCTGCAAAAGGAATCCTAAAACTCTATTTGAGACTATTAACAATATTGTTTCTCCTGCTACATCTCTTGTCCCTGTGTTTTCTAAAGATGATTGCAATCATTTTTGTCTCATTTTGTGGACAAGGTTATGGCTGTCAGGGCAAGCTTTGCACCATCAGCAAACCCTCTTATAGTTACTCGACAAAGACTGTCAATTTTGGACCCTTTTTGCCCCATTTCCCTAAATTACATCCTTAAGTTAGTGGGTATGATGAAACCTTCTCAAAGCCCTGTGAATATTTCGCCTACATCTTTGTTTATGAAATCGATTACATTTATTGGCCCGTGCTTGGTTTCAATTATCTCTTAGGCTGGGCCAGGTCCCTAGGTGTTTTAAACATGCCGTTGTTCAGCCTCTCTTGAAAAAGAGTAATATTTATGCAACATCATTTAACAACTATAGGCCTATTTCTAAACTGCCTTTCATCTCTAAAATCTTAGAAAAGGTTGTGACAATGCAGTTAAATACTGTTTTGGAGGCTCATAATATATGTGATAAATTTCAGTCTGGCTTTCATAAAAACCATTCAACTGAGACTGCCCTCCTTAGGGTCTCAAATAACATTTTGATGGCTGCTGATGCAGGTGAATGTTCTGTGCTGGTTTTGCTAGATCTCAGCGCAGCGTTTGATACTGTTGATCACTGCACTTTGATTAATAGATTGTATTCTCTAGTGGGCATTTCTGGATCAGCTCTGGACTGGTTATCCTCCTATCTTTCTGACAGGAGTTTTTCTGTGTCCATAGGAACTTACAGGTCAGACTCTGTTCCTTTGTCCTTTGGTGTGCCACAAGCTTCTGTGCTTGGCCCTCTGCTTTTTAATCTGTATATGCTTCCTCTTGGCAAGATTATTAGTAGTTTCAAAATAATATCTTATCACTGTTATGCCGATGACATCCAATTATATATTTCTTTTAGTCCTGATAGACTAAACAAACTGTCCCTTTTGCAGAATTGTCTAGTCTCCATTAACAAATGGATGGCAGATAATTTTCTGCAACTAAATACTGATAAAACTGAGGTGATGATTTTTGCCCCTAACAACATTACTCCTAAGATTATTGCCAGGTTATTGGGGGTCTATCATCTTCTGATTGCAGTGACATAAGACATTTGGGTGTCATTTTTGACAGATCTATATATTTTAACAGTTGTGTAAAGTCTGTAGTTTGTTCATGTTTTTTCCATCTTAGAAACATTGCAAAGATTAGATCTATGGTTTCAAAAAAGAGATGGAGATGCTTGTTCATGCCTTTATCTCTTCACGGTTGGACTACTGCAATGTTCTGTACACTTGTTTGAACAAATCCTCTATGGTTCGATTGCAAGTTGTACAGAATTCAGCTGCAAGGCTTTTGACTAGGACCAGCAGGAGGTCACACATTACCCAGTGCTTAAGGCCCTGCATTGGCTTCCCATTGGTTTTAGGGTGCATTTTAAAATTTTTGTCATTACTTATAGAGCCCTGCATGGTCATGCACCTTCTTATATCCAGGATCTATCCCCTGGCCGGCCTTTGAGGTCTTCTGGCATAGATCTTTTAACTATTCCCAGAACATGCCTTAAGACAAAAGGTGACCATGCTTTTTGTGTTGTGGCTCCAAGGCTCTGGAACTCTCTCCCCTTAACATTGAGAACTATGGGTTTTGTAGAGTAATTTAAAAAACACCTAACACATATCGTTTTGGAAAAGCTTTTAAGGGAGTTAACTAGTTAACTGAGGTTCGGGAGCGAGGCCACGCCTCTACCAATCACCTCACTTCCCGAATCCTTCATATATCGGGCCGCCTCATACCGCGCTGTTTGTCTCTTTCTCTCGAACGACAGACGGACTTGCCTGGTCCGAACATCATTCTGTTCGATTCAATGCCACTGGCATCGCTCGAGGAGTGCCTCTCATCGTCGCGATCGCAGTCGTTTTTCCCGTGCGCTCGCGTTCGGTCGTGCACATTCCTGGGCCCGTGAGTGTTTCACTCCCAGGCTCATCTCGGGAGGACTCTGAGCTGTTCCCGGGCTCCGCCCTCTCCATCAGTGGGATCTGCAGGCCGCAGTGGTGGACGCGGAAGAAGGAATCCTCACTCTCCTCGCGAGCCGCTTCTCCAGGGCTCAACTTCCGATAGCTTTCCTCAGCGCTCCCATCGCACGTCTTCCGGATCTGAGGACAACATCAGTAACCGAACCACAGATCGCCTTCAACACGCACTTAAATCCAAGGTATCCAATTCAATCGTGCAAATAACAAACAATTATTCCAACTATATTCAGTATCAATAAAACTTCTGTCATAACAAACTTTGAGCCCTCAGCACTTCCGGCAACTCCTAGCGAGTCACTCTCTGTCACACGTGACGTCACGAGAAATTCTCCTCCACAGCATCAGACAGCAGCTCCCCCTAGCGGCAGGCAAGTCGTAATTCCACCTGCACTCACTCAATCTGATATCTCCCAAAATTCTTCTCTTCTCTATGCTCACAGTTGCTCATAAAACCCCGCTCACAAACATTCTTTCATTCCAACATCCATTCCTATACCCTTCCATTCAGCTGATTACAGCAATACGGCCCACAGCCCAAAGACATGCAGGTTGGTTGAAAATGAACATTCTAAGTTGTTCCCCCTTGACTCGTGTGCATAACAGACTTGTGTACGGATTGATTTATGTATGGATTATCTGGTCCTCGCCATGAATATAGCCACAGATGCTGGAATTGTTATACTTGTATTTTTTTAATTGTTTGCCATGAAAATAGCCTAAGATGCCGACCTGGCATTAAATAAAAATAGCTTCTTCTTATTCTTATTCTCTTTCTATACCTCCCTATCTCACTCTCTCTCTACCTCCCTCTGTACCTCCCTCTCTCGCTACCTCCCTTTGTACCACCCTCTCTCCACCTCCCTCTCTCCCTTCCCTCCCTCCCTCATTCTACCCCCTCCCTCCACCAATACCCTCCCATCCTCAATACTCCTAAAATAAACCCACTCAAAAAACATCCTTTCATCCCATCATCCATTCTTCCACCCCTCCTTCAGCCATTTTACAGCAATACGGCTCTCGTGCTTCCTAATAATTCTCAATAGCTACTTCTACAGTCCAGAAGCCTCGTTCAGCGCCACTACCTCACACGGTGCAGTCTGGACTGCTTCAACCTCCAATTCTATTTCCAACTGGTCTATATTTTTTCACCTCCCTCCATCAATACCCTTTCATCCTGCCATCTACAGCCCATATACTTAGCCAGTTACACCACCTACTTGGCCAGCTTCAGTAGCTCATCGCCCTCCTTCTATCTCAGCAGCTCTATGCTCAAAAAATTTAGCCACAGGTTGTCTACAGCAGTTCAACCAGGAGACATACTGGGGCACTCTCGACTCTGAACTCTACTGTCTATAATTCGCAGCTCAAACATCCCTTCGTGCTAACTTTGCGGAGCCCCTCCCATCTATCTTCAGCACGCTCAATTATCGCCCCCCTTCAACCTCAACCATCCTTCTCATGCAAAACTACAGTTTCAACCACTTATCCGCTGCAGCGCTGCCCCCTTCAGTTATTCCTAAGCGCCATCAAACTCATTTATCTAGCAGGCCATGGAGCTCAGCTCGCCAAAGCTGATACCACCAACGCCTTCAAGTCTTGCCTATCCATCCAGATTTCTAGTGATCCTTCGGAGTCTTCTGGAAAGGTCCCTATTACTTCACTGTACGCCTCACTTTCGGCTGCAGAAGCAGACCTAGGAATTTCGACTTTCTCTCCGAAGCACTATGCCGGATTTCACCAACAACCACACACTCCCTTGTGTCCTTCACCTTATGGATGACTTCCTAACGTTACACCTCCATCGTACCACCGTGATCAGGATTTCCACACTAATCAAGGTTTTCACCAAACTCAGCGTTCCATTTTCAGAGCAGAAAACCTCATGACCTCATTCCACCATCGAGTTTTAGGCATCACCCTTGACTCATTTCAATCTCATTCATTTCAAGCATCTCCACCCTCTACAAAATCCACCGAATCTCCCTGCTTCTTTCCAACTTCTATTAACAGATAGACGTACAAGCGTCAGCTACTTGCACTTCTAGGCCACCTCAACTATGACATCTGGATAATTCCTCAAGGGAAATCCTTCTTGTCCAACCTTCTGTCTAAAGCAGCAGCCATCCCATCTCTCCACAACAGAGTCATATTAGATGATGCATGCAAATGGAAATGCGCCTCTGGCAACAATTCCTCCCATCCCAGAACAGCATCTTCTATCTCTATAACAACTACATCTCTCATCTCGATGACTTCCAACTATATACTGATGCAGCACCCTCAATAGGCTTCAACGGCCATTACAATGGGCGCTGGTTTTCCTCCGAATGACCTCCGGAGTTCAGTTCCCTCAGTCCACAGTCAAGCGCTTTCTCCACCAGATTTATGAAATATACCCCATTATCATGGCAGCCATCCTTTGGGGGCACGAATGGTCCAGAAAATCAATACCCATCTACTTAGACAATGCAGTGGTAGTTAAAATTATAAACAAGGGAAATCGTGTTCTGCTGTTATTATGCAATCATGTGCAGGCTCACTTAATATCCGCCCGACTGCAATTCCTCCTCCGATCAACTCATATACCGGATACCTCATTCTCATAGCCAACTCATCATCTTGTTTCTCTTTTCAGAAATCCAGAGCCATAGCCCAGAATCAACATTCATTCTACTCCAGCCCACTGCTGACCAAAAAATCTTACAAACGCTTCTCAAAAGCCATACTTAATCACATTGCCCCGAGCGTGCTTCAGCGTACCTCACCGGCTGGAACCGCTCCAAGCTCACCATTCCTTCTATCAATTTCCTTTCCATAAATCGACATGCTGCCCTTGCAACTTAATTTCTTACGCTTATTCCTTCTTAAAAGATCCGAATGTGCTCTTTCCAAGCCTACTTATCAGGAATCAACTTCTTCTATAAACTAACCACTGGCAACAATTGCCCTGCTATCTCTCATTCTCACACATCCATGTTTACGAAACAAGAACCTATGCCAAACCGCCAAACGCCTTCCACTAACCACTAACCTACTTAGCCTCATCAAAAGAAAAGTGGAGCTCTAAAGCTCTTACCTGCATACTTAGCCATCTCATACGATCATGCTATCCAAATCCCAAGACTGATCAAACTTTAGACTTCATGTTCTCGCTAACATTCTTCGGCTTCCTACGATGCTCAGAACTCGCTCTGACTCCTCTACATTCAATCCTTCTATCCACTCCTGTATTTTGGAGATTACTATCCACTCCTCAGATACTCTCATCTTCACCCTTCGAAGAAGCAAACTGACCAATTAGGAACATGGTTTCCTATCTACATCTTCTGTCCATTCTCCTTCTGGGTTCTTTCTAATCTATTTTCGAATATGACTGCTCTTGACACGCAGGCCAAGCACTTCCTAAAGATCCGCTCTTCCTTACAGAAACCGGAAACCTGCCACAAGATTCAGTAACATCAGCAACCAGATGTGGAATCTCCGATGAGACTATCAGAACCCTTGGCCGCTGGTCATCTCGAGCATACCACGCCTACATCCGCAACAATATCAAGTTCTCCGTCAAGCCCAAGCTTACCTCAGCTCTTCCCAACTTAGGGGGTCCTAATCGTCTGGCCTAAATATACAAACGAGACGAAACCCCATCCTGAGTCTCTCCAGGCCATCAATTCCAGACGCCCAGATCAACCTGACCATCATTCTATCCCCTTTACCTTTTCATCCTCTTCCAACTCATCCCTAACATTCTGAACAATAAACTATTCATTTACATATTTGGTTGTGGTGTGGTCCTTGCTAGTGAAATTAACAATATGGTTAGTTATTAAATTTTTGTGGTATTAGTACAGCTGGTATTTCATTTGTTTGATTTTATTTTTATTGTAAAACGCTTTTGCCTTGACTGTGAATGGTGCTATATAAATACATTTTTACTTACAGTGAAAAAACAGTGCAGTCAAGATTGGAGTAACTTAGTTAAATTTTTTCAGAAGTCATGAGAATTTCACTGCAACGTTTGTTGTCGCTGCATTTTGAGGTTCTGAAATTTCCATTCATCGTTCTGGCACAAATTCCTCGTGGGGGCAGGGCTAACAGAGGTGGGTTCTCATTGGCTAGTGAGGTTTTGATTGACAGCTTCTTTACCTGGAAGTGAAAACATCAGTGTTGTGTTGTTCACACGTGTGACTAAGAATCTGTAATGCCGAGTTCACACTGCATGATTTTCAAAGTCATTGGATCACTGTTGTTTTCACACTGCACGACTATCTGGGGTAGCATTCAGTTGTTGCTGTGTTCACATTGCACGATGGATCGGCGACAGGAGGTTACACACTGCATGACTTTACAATAGGAAGAATCGCTGACAACTCTGTCTGGTCTGTAAACTATGTTCCATATAACTCCTTCCCGAACTTCCCGCTGCCCTGTATCTTGCTCTCTCATTGGCTGTAGGTCATCGCCGATGTATTTTTCAGTCAAAACTCATTTCAAACTCATTTTACACAGCAGGATTTTGAATCACCCACAGGTCCAGATATTTAGCATGACAAATATTTCGCTGATTCTCTACCGATTCTCTTTGATATTTCACACTGCGTGATTGTCACTCGCATGAACAATTTGCCTCCGATTTTGGACAGTTGATGGCAATTTCACAAAACCTGTCAGCGAGTGAAAATCAGGGCTAAAATTGTGCAGTGTGTGGCATAAGCGTAAATGAAAACTTCAGACGCGTAAAACTCAGATGCATTTGTAAGTCCATATCGGCGAAAGAAAGAGGAGAAAACAGTGAGCAAAGCATGCAGTGTATTTAAATAGAAAGTTAAAAATTTTCCTGTGATTTTTTTTTTTTTTCAGTTTCGAAGACATTTTATTTATTTCTCAGTTTAGATTTTATTTTTTCTTGAGAAGTTACGTTCAAAATTAATGGCACAAATCTGATTAATATTTTAGCTGTATTTTAAATTATGCCTTGCATTTTGTGTTTTAGGATTACAGGAAATGTCTGTAAACTTATCTGACAATGTCCTGGCAGAAAATTATCATTACCTTTTCCATTTTTCGACATATTTCTACTTAAGTGATCAACAATTATAGGTACAAGCTAATAATAATGTGTATCATATTAACAATTATTATTGAACAATGCAACTTAATTCACATGTGATATGTGTATTGCTAGGCATCTATCTCCAGCTCTCTTCAAGCTGATATGCAGCTTGGCTGGCTAGCTAATCAGTGGTTTCCTCTTTTTGTGTGATTTAGAAAAAAAAATGGAGTGGGTGGACTTTTACCATTATACACACTGCTAACACAATCATGTTCAAATAGCATATAAAAGTGAATTTTGCATAATAGGTACCCTTTAAAAAATCATATTGCAATTTCAATAAAGTTTCTAGCTCATGGACCCAAAAATGAATTGTAAACTTAGAAACCAGCAAATTTTTTGCTCACTCCAGCCCCACCATTAGCCTCACAGGCACTAGTCCTGCATTTAAATCATTGCTATTGCTGAACATATGCTGATATAAAACAGAGAACAGGATCATGCCAGGGCATATTCCAGGATTTCCAGGATCTGGGACGAAGGCCAAAACATCAGTGGCTTGTTGAAGGTCTGATAGATTAACATTTGATATCAGCAAAAAATATTTTTCAAGTATTTTCGAGATTACCCAGATCACCTCAGATGTGGTTCTGTATTAATGAAGTAAATGAACATCTGGGTATGATGCCAGTGCTCGTTTGTGCCTCTATTTTCTCCCTCCTTTCTCTCACCATATGGTCCATTCCTGGAAGTAAATAGGTAGAGGTTAACATTACTTGCTTTCTGTCTCACACATATAAACAATATTATTAGTAGTATTGCTCAATGTTCTAATGCTTTATGGTCTTGTTTGCCTTGAAAATGTCTAAGAGATGACTGTATTTCAATAATTAAGAGCCTGGCGAAAGGAAAATTATGTCTTTGTGATAACAGGTAAACAATATAAAAGTCTCAGTCCACCTACTGTCGTAACATTGTAAATGAGGCTTATAAAAATGAGGTATTGACAAAATGTATTAGGTAAAAACATTGGGACATTACAGTGAACAGCATGATAAGTGTACAGTATTATGATGAGTTGTACAAACAAAGTTTGTGGTTTGACTCTGTTTTGGAATGGCTATTTAGCAGCTGGCTTTGTTTTAAAATTTTACAAAGCAACTTTTTAGATTTTAAAGCTGAATATCTGGCCATTTATGGTGTCAGATGTCCAAAAGAGCATCCAAACCACGACTGATTAATAGTATCCATTAATGTATCCATTTGTTCCAACTGTCTTTTTGAGCAGGTTTCTTCAGAACAACATAATTCAGATGGTCTCAAGCTGTGCCTTCAGTGGACTATACACTATAGAAAAACTGTAAGTTCTTATTTTTTCTTATCTTTCACTTCAGATCAGCTTTTTGAAAAGATTATATATATTGACTCTGTTTTGGTGTTACTGATCAGTGCAATTTTATTAACTTTTATTAGCATCTGCTCCTTCATGAAAAGAGAGTGTGTGGTCATGTGATTTTATATATATATATATATATATATATATATATATATTTGAGGGATTTATGGTACTTTTTTATTATTTATTTGCCTCAAAGTTATTCATATTTTTAGTGCTGGGCAACGATTCATCACGATTAATCACATCCAAAATAAAAGTTTTTGTGTACATAATATATATATGTGTACTGTGTATATTTATTATGTATATAAATACACACACATGCATGTATATATTTAAGAAAAATATGTTATGTTATATATTAAATATGTTTATTTATATATAACAAATTATATGAATATAAATATATACATGTAAATACATGTAAATATTTTAAATTTTTTTAATGTATAATATTTTTATATAAAATGAAAACATTATATGTAAAATTCACTTTTGTTTATTTTTACTTATAGAGATAATTCATGGTAAATTTGCCATGCGTAAGTGGAATATTTCTGCCACCTGGTGAAAAACACTATTAAAATGAAAATGTCATGATAATTCCACTATATCCAATAGATGGCAGAAGAGGACCACTCATTGTCACGTTTACCATTTCCACTCTGCAATATAGTTGTTTTCACATGTTTTGCTTTTGGATTTATACTTAGAATCATAAAATCACTATTATAACATTTACAAATCATCTTTTTGTCAAAGTTCAACGTTGTTTTGTACTGAAGAATGGAGTAGCAAAAAGTTTTCAAAAAACTCATCGGAGTTATGTGAATCACACAGATGGCCTATTTTGAATTCACAATGGGAATTTTCAGCGAAAGCTGACTAGTTGTTCATCCTTGTTAACCGTCTTCTCAGTTTCTCTCAAATGTAAATCAAACGCTTATTCATTCACAAACATATCATAACCTTTCTTTTTATTTTTTGAGAAATAGAGATACTCAGGAATGAACTGATATTATCATTATTCACTTTGCCCCTTTAGGCAACAACGTTAAATGTTGAATGACTTAATGACTTACAATGAAAAAAATAAAAAATAATAGGTTAAGCTTACCAGTCTCTGTTCACTTGGACATCGCTGTCCTCATTTTAATGCATTGTTTTTCTTTTCCTTTTATTTTCTGCACCCCAAAACGTTAATTTTGGTAATGTGTCTGGACAGTGACAGTAATGTGTTTGAAGGCTGAGCGGTTGATATGTACTCAGTTTATAATAAATGCATTTTTGAACTCATTAAAAATCATTATTTTTAACAACTGATTATTTATAACATTTTAGATGATTTCCACAAAAAGATTTTGGCAAAATGGTGCACTGCATATACTGCATATCCCATTTTTGCGCCACTGTTTGAATATTGAACAATGTACCACACTTGCACGAGATTGTGGCATGATCAATTATATTTATTTCTTCTGTTATTGCTTTAGGTGTGGAGCACAATGGCATCTTTGGGCTGTAGATCTCTTTCTGTTTGTGGGGCCAAATGGGGACTGGCTAATTTTTTAAAGGGGTCATATGATGCGATTAAAATTTTTCCTTTCTCTTTGGATTTGAATGAGCTCCTTGTGACTAGAATATAGTAATCGTCTTTCCTTTTCAGCAGTTCTGAGATTGTTTTGGTTCCAGAAGTGATGAAGGACAAGCCTAATCCCGAGATGATGAAGATATATGATGTTGTATATCATTAGGGAAAGTCAGCTCTGGATGATACATTACATCTTTCACAGTTTTGTAGGAATTACAGTCTTTTACCTTGGCTTTTCTGTTCCAATCTGTTTTTAGTTCATTTAAAAACATCTCAGAAGCAGCACAGTGTGAGACAGAAATGAGTTGTACAGTGCTCATATTCATTTGCGTTCCTAATAGGGCAATTTATTCTTTTTATGTCTGTAAATCCATCCTTTGGACAATTTAATACTTAACCTTTTTAATACTAAATCTTTTTCTATCAATTTCAAGTCTGTGTCCCTAATTAAACATTGTCTTTTGTGCAGGTTTCTCAGCCAAAACCACATAACCTATTTAGGACCAGGTGTATTCAGAGATCTACACAAATTAGACTGGCTGTGAGTATGTATCGCATCACATTTAATGAGCTAGAACATAAATGCAGGTAGAATGTTGAGACCATGATCAACTGGAAACCAT
This sequence comes from Sinocyclocheilus rhinocerous, assembly GCF_001515625.1. NCBI lineage: Eukaryota > Metazoa > Chordata > Actinopteri > Cypriniformes > Cyprinidae > Sinocyclocheilus > Sinocyclocheilus rhinocerous. The sequence goes on from NW_015663491.1 coordinate 555,459, forward strand.
CAGTTAGCAACTATCTGAATTTTTATGTACTTTAAAGAAAGTTCATGCATTTTGAAGCATTTATTTCGTTCTATATAAAAAAAGTAATAACTAAAACAATACAGCAACAGGCATATTTAGTGTATCTGTCATTTTGTTTAGTTTTTCACTTTGTCATTTTAAAAATTTCATATGTCTATTTTTATGTTTCAAATGTTTATTTTATTCAGTATTTCTATTAATATCTTGTAATATTTTATTACAAAATGTATTACAATTAATTTTAGTACAATATTTTATTACAAATTTTATTATATATATTTTTTTCTCATATAGTTGTTTTGGAGAAGCACTGTCTCCCTTGGTAAATATGATGCTAAAAACTATAATGCTTAATTAAATTAATCAGAATCATAAGCATAATCACACAGAAAAGATGTGGTCTGTGGAATAGCACTGACTAGTACAGTTTGGCTCTGGAAAGTGCTGAAAATAGAATGTGGTTTTGCAGAAAGTAGGTGAGAATTACTTGGGTGACTTGTTGGTTGACAAACACAGACAAAGGTTGAACAGATGCATGCAGTACTAGAACAAGTGGCATCAAGATATTTCTTTCTATCATGCAAAAAACGAAACAAACAAAAAAACAGAGTTGAAATCGGACATTCTAACAATGTATTTCTTTGCTTAACATTTTGTAAAAGACTTTTCAGTATTATTGTGTTTTTTTCCCTTCAGAGTATTGGATCACAATCCACTTAAAAGTGTCACCTGTGATACTTTCATCGGTCTGAGGTCGCTGACATTTCTGTAAGTATCTTGCTGTTTTAAAAAATGTTATGGTCATTCTCCTTGTGGAATTTCATTTAATCAGCTTGTCCTTACTGTTATCTCTTTGAGGAAAATGTCAAATTTAATGAAGCTTGTCCCTATTTCTGATCTTACTGTCTGACATGTTTTATGAAATTATAGTTGAGCATTACTGTCTTTTTTATTTTTCCTATTTTGTGTTTGCTTGCTTACTGTGCACTAAATCAATGCAATGGCACAATGCCCACAATGATTTGAAATGATTAGCAGTACTTTTGCGTTCGCTTGTCGGTTACAAGTCAACAGAAAGGCACCTTGTTGTTCAAGTAACAGCTAAAGCAATCTATGGCTCACTAACCCTGAAACACAGCCAATTTTGTTTCTGCAACAAGACGCAACAAACTATCTCTGAGACAACTTTTTGATCTTTCACCGTAACAGAACTGTCTGTACCCACAAGATGGCAAAAACATTTTACATTTTATATTTCAACATGTGGGTTGCCTGAAGGCCATTGTGCAGCCATTTTGCCAATTTTGTTTCTGCAACAAGACGCAACAAACTATCTCTGAGACAACTTTTTGATCTTTTCACCGTAACAGAACTGTCTGTACCCACAAGATGGCAAAAACATTTTACATTTTATATTTCAACATGTGGGTTGCCTGAAGGCCATTGTGCAGCCATTTTTACAAGTAGTAGGAAATTCATTATCATAGTTCCTCATCAGAATGTCTTTAATATCGCTGAAAATGTCTTCTGGCTTCCAGTTCCACTGCTTTGCCAGAAATGACTAGAGTACAAAAATGAAATGTATTCCCATCACAACTCTTTTTGTTCATTTACCCCCCTCTCCTCACTGTTTTTATTTATATTTGATCTTTTCCTCTTTTCCACCTCCTTTTATGATCACTTTCTTATGATTAATTTTCTATTCTGATTAATGTCTTCTTTTATGTGTTCTATAGACTCTGTCAAAACCTGTTTTCTGTGGGGCTATAGACATTTTGCTAAAAACAACAGCAAAAATACAGTGACTTTATTGTATTTTTACGGGGGGGGGGGTTGTCTTTCATCATGAGAATCCTTTATTGTATTTTTACGGGGGGGGGGTTGTCTTTCATCATGAGAATCCTTTACCTTTTACACACTTTTTAATGAATATAGCATAGATGCTATACATAGAATATACATGGATTTTATTAATTTTATTCCTTCCCTTTATTTTTTTACGTTTTTAGTAACATAATATAATAATACATTGACATAATATTCTCCAAGTTGTGCATCAGCCCTCTCACAATCATATATTTTTTCTTCTTTCTTTTCTTTCTACTCCATAAATCAAAAATATTCCTAATTTTATCTTATGTTTTTTTTTCGCACAGTATTTCAAAGCAAACACCTGTGGCATGCAGACTGCACAGACTTTGTGGCCATGTTTGCGCCATTACATGATTTGCACAATTCCTTTAGTGAACCGGGATCTAAACAAACTCAGAGACAGTGTGTACAAATGCACATCTTTAGTCAACTCCCCCATAATTATCACTTTTTGTTTGTCCATCACAGCTCTATGAATAAATATATGGCATGATTTCACATTATATTATATGTCACTTTCAGCTTGTCAAGAATAATTGAATGACTAAATCATGTTTCATGAAGGTTTCATTTATGTTCCTCCACCTTGATAAAAACCAGAGTTTTCTCAGGGATTAGATGCTATACATAGAATATACATGGATTTTATTAATTTTATTCCTTCCCTTTATTTTTTTACGTTTTTAGTAACATAATATAATAATACATTGACATAATATTCTCCAGGTTGTGCATCAGCCCTCTCACAATCATATATTTTTTCTTCTTTCTTTTCTTTCTACTCCTAAATCATAATGACTAAATCATGTTTCATGAAGGTTTCATTTATGTTCCTCCACCTTGATAAAAACCAGAGTTTTCTCAGGGATGGCTAACTAGTAATAGAGATATTAAGCATCGCTGCAAAGAACAGTCCCCTGTGAGATTACCTTTCATGAATGAATATATATATATATATCTGAAGTCATCCCAAAAATTTGCACAATTCCTTTAGTGAACCGGGATCTAAACAAACTCAGAGACAGTGTGTACAAATGCACATCTTTAGTCAACTCCCCCATAATTATCACTTTTTGTTTGTCCATCACAGCTCTATGAATAAATATATGGCATGATTTCACATTATATTATATGTCACTTTCAGCTTGTCAAGAATAATTGAATGACTAAATCATGTTTCATGAAGGTTTCATTTATGTTCCTCCACCTTGATAAAAACCAGAGTTTTCTCAGGGATGGCTAACTAGTAATAGAGATATTAAGCATCGCTGCAAAGAACAGTCCCCTGTGAGATTACCTTTCATGAATGAATATATATATATATATCTGAAGTCATCCCAAAAGAGATTGTATGCTTGCCTGGAATGTTTTCTCCAGTTCATTTCGCTTTGTGATTATGGTATAGCTAAAATGACGGTAGTATGTCTCTTGAATGGTTTCCAGCAGCCTGGCTCTGTTTGCAATTTAGCCACTATATGCACAAGCTTAGCTTGCGGGGTCTGTATTTACAGAAAATTATTCTTTGAGACCAATGATGCGTTCATATTGGTGTAACACTCCGCACTCTGTACTAGACTGCTAAATAGACAGACATGTAGAACAGAATAAGGTAGCACACATTAAAATAAATATGTGAGCTGAACACAAACTTTTTTTTTGTGATTTGTTGTGAAATAGATACTACTTTGTAAATTAGTTGTGCAGATGTCCACTGAATAACAAGCACTCCATTAGTCTTGCATTTATGAGTACAGAAAAATTTGTTCTCTAAATTTGCATAATAAGATGAATTATGTATTGCTTGTGTTTAAGTTTAATGTCTTATTTCCTGGTGTTTCGGACTAAATTAATGATGTCCTTTCATTTTTAAATGTTTTAAATTTAGTTGATAATAATTAAGAACTCAATTTACAAGAACTCATTTCAAACACAATTTCCAGATAATTATGCTTGTGAAACAGAGGACACCTAATAGCACACAGTTATTCTGGCAGAAAGCCTTGATTGTTTTTTCTCTGAAACTGATTCAGTCATGTGAGGAAGTGTTGCAGGGGGGTTGTTACATTTCTGCAATAAAGAGTCTGCACATCAAGACTGTGTTGCCATTTTACATTTTAGGTAGTTGATTTTCATTTTTGATTCATTTCAGATCAATGGTAAACACGTCCCTGATGTGGCTGCCCGATTCAAGTCTCTGTCAACATATGCCCTTGCTCAGCTGGCTGTGAGTATCTCCTATTATTGACCCTTTTTTCACCTCATACATACACAAAGTATAGAATAAAATCATCCGTACCCTTTTCTAATATGAACAACAGTGTACAAACAGAAGATCATCAGTATGAGTACGTGTTTCTGAGAGTGGTTTACGCTGTGCCAGTAGTTGTCATCAGTTGTGTATGGGCCCTTTCTAAATATATGATGACATGACAAAAGAAAAAAAAGATTTCTTTTTCCATTTAATTCAAAATGGTGTATTTTGAGGTTTATGTTATTTGAGGTACACACTAAAATATAAAGAATTTTGTAGAATTATGAGTAAAAAAGATCTAACATAAAATGGCTTTTAGATAACCATTCACTGTCGTGGACCGCATCAGAGGGTGAATTTATTTCTGGCACACAAGCAACATGTTAAAGGCTCATTAGAGGAAATAAAAAAGAGCTCTGCTGGGTTTGCAATTGTATAAGGCATCACAGTAAGCCTACCTGTGATTAAATCAATATAATTCACTGAATGTTCTTGACACAACAAGCTAAACTTCCAGTGTTTGTGCATGATACTTTAATAGTGTTAAAGTTTTTAGTGTTAAATAGTGTTAAAGTCCATTTATTTCTGTACATGTGCATTTTGATTAGGGAGAGTAAAAATAAGGCCTTTATTTGGAAAGATTTGGTACTCTGAGAAGTTTTTTTTTTTTAATGCTGTGTAAGTGTCTGTATATCTTTGTATGCATGTATTTATTCCTGCATGCCCATTAGTTTATTAGTCATCAGGCTCTTTGGTTTATTTGAATAGGTCATTCTAAAGTCTCTAACACTTAGTGTGTGTGGTCTCTGAACTCCAGACAAATGATACCTCATCATAATCCTCTCTAGTGTCCTGAATTGAGAAAATCTCACTCGGTATAAATCATATCAGCACATCAGTGAAATTCCACAGCTGTCCAAGCAAAACCACTTAATATAGCTTAGGCTGCTAGCGGTTACTTTGCTTAGATGAACCATGCAGAGAAGACCACACTCAAAAGCTTTAAAGATGTGTTCGCTCAAGTTTTATAGTCAACAATTACCTTAAAGCCTGATTTTTCTTAGACAGGACACCCACGGACTGCCCCCCAGGCCAAATTACTGACCGTCTGATGCATACTGCACACAAAACTGGAAAGCATTTTCTGTGTCTGGCAAGCTTTAATCTGATTGGCAGATTTTAAGCAGCTTCCTGGAGTAAGGGCACACAGGGTTTTTTATCAGTCTACTTGGAAACAAAGTCATGTTTACGAGGTACCGGGTGATACAACGAGTGCTTTTGGGGATGAAATAATATCTAGATCTGCCAGTTTTTCAGGTTAGTGAGAACAAAACAAACTGTTTTCTTTTTTAACATGTCAGACAAACACTTGTTTATAGCGCACAATAGGCCAGATTAAGCTGCTTGTGCTATTTAGCACATGCAGGTCTGACTACATTGACTGTCACAAATCTTGAGTTAACGATAAAAACTCCTCTCAAAGTGCCTGTATCTTTGCCAAATGTGTCGTTTGCGAATTTTCGGGCGTCTCTCCCTTCATAATGAGCACTTAGGACTCATTTTCACCTTTTCTATGGACAGTTCACTCTGGTAATTATAGTCAGTGCAGAAAGAGACTGACAATGGACATCACTACGTTCGCTGTGATTTCTGACGTTACCTATGCAAGCAGCTCAATCATGCTGCAATACTCTCGCCACTGAATGACAATTTGCTATCTGCTAGCCCAGCCTGACAGTTCTGAGATAAAAGCTAAAAGCGGTACTAGCAAAGTCAGGCACCTCCTCTCAACAAGGTGCTCGCTGAATGAACAACTTTGGCGTGGGCCTTCATGAGGCAAGCTTATTCATGTCAAGCACCTGTGGCTCTTGATCAAATTGTTTTGTTGTTGTTGCAGGCAGAGCAGTGGGATGAGTTTTCCCAGTCGTCAGTGTACACGTCGTCTTCCTCTCATGTCCTGAAGTCAGGATTTATACGTATTTTTAATTTACAGCTGTTTTTTTTTCTTTTCTTTTCCTTGGCTTATCTTTCCTCGCAGGGACTTCACTGAGAACCACGTTGAGTTGCTGAATTATTCCACTCTGAAGACCTGCACCGAGCTCACAGTGCTGTAAGTGTTTTCATTTGCATTTACCCTCAGCCACAATCCACTGTTACGTCTTATTAGTTGGTTTCATTGTTTTACATGATGGCTATACATATATTGATGCCAGCATCACAATTTAAAATGGCAACATGGCAGTGAGTTTGATTTAATAGTCAATTTAATTGAATGTGGTACAGATGTCTGTTTTAGTTTACAATGTCGGTTTTGGATCTCAGACATGTTTTTTTAATCCTCGGTATATCTCTAAAAGGAAATGCTTTTTCTTGGTTAGTCATCAACATGTGAGTGTCTGCAAACTTTAGGGAGCCCTTTTACATTACTGTAAGGTTACAGTTAACAACAGAGCCCAAACTTAAATTTAATTACTATTTATTTTTAAATATAATTATCAACACTCAAAAAGTTTAATACAAACATGTAAATTGCACATAATGCAATTTTTAAATTAACTTGTAAATTACAAAAATTTATATTTGTTGTTAAAATATATTCATTTACACAGTGGCTGTCATAACTTGTTTCGTAACAGATTTATTTAAACACATTAAATAATTAAGACATCACTAACAGGTAAAGTAAAATAATATGAGTATATTAGATGATTACATGAGGCATGAGATGTTCATTCATGTTTTTTTCACGTTAAAACTAGTATTAACAAGATCACGTTAACTCGCGCTAGAGGTCTGCGCGGGACTGTTTTTTTAGTCCCGCTCCCGCCCGCTCCTGCAAGGTTCTATTCCGCACCCACCCGCTCCCGCTATATATTCACTCTTTGTTCACCCGCTGTCCGCTTAGAATAATTTTCTTCCCGACCCGACCGTTCCCGCTAAATTTAAATCTCGTTTCCAGAATCTCACATTTAAATTTCCTCTACTGAAAGAAAGAGAGATAGGCTAACAAATAAAAGTGTAGTCTGCACAAAATTGTGTGTTATTTTATTCGTCTTGTCAAGAGTCTTGAATTTATTGACTTTAATTTATATGAATTATATAAAAAGACAAAAATTCGTTTAATATCTTATGCAACAGAGTAGGAAAAAAGTGTCAGAGAAAATAAAAATGTTGTACAAAAATTGTAGGCTATTTCTTATTTTTATTCATCTTGTCAGGATACAATTCGTTTAACATTGACAACACAATAGGGAAAAAGTGTCGCAGAGAGAAAAAAAATAAAAATGTAGGTTGTACAAAAATAGCCTATTAGCTATTTTTATTGGTCTTGTGTCAAAAATACTAAATTCATTTGACATTTTTCTGTTAACACAGTAGGAAAAGTGTCGCAGAGAAAAATAAATAAATACGACATCGTTCATTTAAAATTATAGGCTAAGCAAAATATAAACAAAACCGAGTTGATTGTCCTTCAAGGACAGCGCATCCACACTTTGCTCCTTCCTTATTCTGCTCTGTCACTCATCGACAACCTGCCTGTTCTGTCTGAGGGCCGTATATTTACCACCGGCACAGCCTGCTCTGAGCATCGTTATGCACATGCTGCGCACAGACCACGCAAATAAAACGCGTGACGTTTAAAGCATGCGTGCATCCTGAGCGCAAGCTGTACCGGTGGTCAATAAGAATAAAGCGCAGATATGCTGTTCTAAATGGACGTCGGGAACGGGATATTGTTAGACTGCCCGCTCCCGTTCAAATTACACCAGAGTTACCGACCGCTACCGCGTTTTATTCGGGAATTTAATCCCACAGCGCAAAAAATCCGGTCGGGCCACAGGAATGCAGACCTCTAACTTGCGCTCCTGAGGTGTTTATACAGTGATCTGTCTTGCCACATCAAAGACTGTCAAAACAGCATTTATTGTTTGATTTCCTGAAATAAAACGGACATAATTTGAAAGATGATACTTTGATTCTTATTAAAAGTAACAATATATAAAACTGGAAATTTCCGATGAATTTTCACTTGTGCAGTGGTTAAAACAATGCTGCATTTGTTCAGTACACATGTACCGAACCTAAAGACCCGCAGCAAAATTTTTCGGTACGAATACATTAGGAATGCTCCGATCAGGATTTTTGAGGCCGATCACCGATCGCCGATCACAGAAAGCAGTATCTGCCGATACCGATCACCGATACCGATCTTTTTAAAGCCTTCTTTTTATCATTTATAACTAAACTATATTTGGCCACACATAACTTTCCTTTTGTAAATTACTGGCATTTTGCAGTACACCAAAACAAACTCACATCGTCTACCACAGACTGAGAACTAGCTTTGCTCAACTGTGTTGATGTTTGTGTTTGGACTGGGCCTAAGATGTCGAATTTTTGTGAAGAATATGTCGAAAAGTCTCCAGTTTTGACATAAAATGTTTTGTCAAAAACATTAGCCTATATGTTTTTATAATGCCAGCCCTTTTTGAGATAATTCTGAATGTTTTTTTTTTTACTTCTCGTTTTGCTTTGGGGAAATGTATGAAGTTGGTGACACTTTAGAATAGGGAACACACATTCATTATTATTCACTGTTAACTAAGAGTTTTCCCTGAACAAATTCCTAATTTGCTGCTTACTAATAGTTAGTACGGTAGTTGTCAAGTTTAGGTATGGGGTGGGATTAAAGGATCTAAAATATGGCCATACAGCATAAGGCATTAATATGTGGTTTATAAGTACTGATAAACAACCAATATGCTAGTAATATGCAGCAACTAGTTAACAACAGTGAGTATTGGTCCCTAAAATGAAGTGTTACCATGATGTTTGATGCAACTGATATTACTTGAAGAAAAGCTATAGAGCTGCACTGCAGTTTTAACCCATCAGTTTTTACCTTGGGATGTTTATTTGCGGGCTGACTAGTTTTTGGTTGATTACATTTTGAGAATAAAATTAGGGCAATCTAATCCCAGTTTCTCAGAGAGCACCTGTGAATTATACTCCTTTGCAGCCATAGTCCTGATTTCCTCCTAAAACTGTTGAAGATGAAAGCAGAATGTCTCCCAGGAACGGTGTGAAGACAGAAAGATTCTGTCAGGGTTATGCGGACAGACCGACGTCTCTGAAGCCAACAACAATACCCCTTCCAGGCGTTTCTCAAGGCTCTATTAGTTTGTTATTTAGATGTGCCATTCTCTATTGTAATAGATGTGGGGAAGTGTCAGACATATCTTAAATGAGACTTTCATGGTGAGATGGGTATCTCTGCAAATAGGGTCAGCTTGCCCTTGCTGGACAAATAAGTTGGAAAATGCAGCAGAAAGCAGTAAGATTTCGTTATCATCTGGCTGTTTCACAGGCCAGTGGCTGTTCTTTGAGGCTTTCCACAACAATGAAAATGGTGTAGTTTAGTCTCATTGGAAAGTAACATTAATTTTGTTCTCTCAATTTTTATGCCCAGATCACTGCATGACAATAAAATCAAGATCCTTCCAGAAAACACCTTTCATTCTCTTGGATCTTTGGTTGAACTGTGAGTACCGCAGCACATAATCTGGAAAGGATATGAAATCTTGGGATTTGAGAGTGATAACTTTGTTTAAATGTTATGCACTGACATCCTAATTGAGATCGCTTTCTATGCACATGGATTTCACTTATCTAACTGATGTATTTGTTTCTCCTTCTTAATATTTTTTAGAGATTTGTCTTGTAACAGAATTTCCGATCTTCCTAAAAACACTTTCAGGAGTTTACAATATCTGCAGAAACTGTGAGTCATGCACATATCAAGTCACATCGTTTATTTCAAAAGTGTTGAATTGGTCAGTGCACGCAATGCAATAAACAGCACCACAATACTATGAAATAAAGTTTTTTTTAAAGGGATATTTCACCCCAAAAGGAACAATTCTGTCATTCTTTCACCCTCATGTCCTTCCAAGCCTGTGTGCTGTTATTTCTTCCATGGAACAAACAAGTCTTCATTTGAGAGCTGTCAACCTCCCAAAAAAAAGCACAATAAAAGTATTCTAGCTGTATTTAGAGCCTCACCAAAGTTCACCTAAGCTCATTTGTAGCATACATCTGCATTTCAATCAAAAATGGTGTGTTGACATTATTGATGCCAAAAAACTGATGGTCTTCAGAAGACTTTGAATTTAGCAGATGAGTGTTTCATGTCCTTTTTTGTACCTTTAAAAATTCTGTTTAAAGAAAAACCGATTTGGAATTTGATCAGGAAATAATCAGAATTAAAATTTTTGGCTGACATATTCCATTTAATTTTGCAGGAACATATCCCATAATCCTTCACTCCATATTCATGCCAGCTACTTCGATCACCTAGTCCAACTTCAGTCTCTGTAAGTATCAGCACTGCATGATCTGCTTTTCAAAAGAATGTCTTTTAAGACCCTATTAGTAGGTGTTACATTAAATACAACGTTCATGTGTGTTTAACAGAAGTTTGGAGGGCATTGAAATTCCTGATATAACCACCAAGATGTTTCTTCCCATGGGGAACTTGTCCCACATGTATGTACCTCTCATTGTGTGGTCTGCTTATTAAGCTGCATAAGCAGGATGCTCAGCTATAATGTGTTATTTGTGCATTTCTCTCTTTTTTTTTTAGATATTTTAAGGATTTTCAGTATTGTTCCTATGCCCCACATGTTCGGAAATGTAAACCTAATACAGATGGCATTTCATCAGTGGAAGACCTGTTAGCCAGCCATGTTCTGCGGGTGTCCGTCTGGGTTATGGCCTTCATCACCTGCTTTGGGAATCTCTTTGTTATCGGAATGCGCTCCTTCATTAGAGCAGAGAACAACCTGCATGCAGCCTGCATCAAAGTCCTGTGTTGTAAGTACAGCTGAAACTGTTGATAATTTTGATTACATTGAATGCAAAAATAATAATAATAAAAAGAAGAAGAAGATGATGACTTTGGATGACGCCAGCCTCGGATTGACATACAAAATTGTCAGATACTAACCTTATATTGTAGTCATTATGATCACAAGCTGTAATCATCTAACATATTCATTATGTCTGCTTAACTGATTACGTGATGCTAACACATAACCTGTATTACCTTATAGCTACTACAACCATACGGATATTACTCTGACAAATAACAGATTACTTCCTGAGTGTAACAGTGAAAACATGTTACACTCAATATGTTACACACAATATGCATTGTGAAAAGCACTCTACAAATAAAATTGAAATGAACTGGATTAATAATAATAATCCAGTAACTTCATTACAGATCAGTCTGGTTTTTGTTCTGTAAACTTCATATATTTAATTAAAAAGTACAATTTATTATTATTATTAATTTTATATTATTTTTAAATTTAACTTATTTAAATAAGACCAGACTAATTAATAACGAAATTAGTTATTATTGTATTATTATTGAGTTATAATTCAGCTATATTTAGCAATCTAATATATAGATAATAATAATAATAATTATTATTATTATTCGTAACTTGTTGCAACCAACACAAATGCAAGCACTCACACTGTCATCTGTCTGTAACAGTATCATAAAAGTCCTCATGGCCAGACTTAAAAAAAAATAACTCCAAAAACGTTTGGCTAGACATTCTGCAATAGCAAAAAAGAAAGAAAGAAAGAAAAAAATCCTTGGAGAGAAACTATGCCCAGATATGCAGCTTTCATGAATTGGGGTATTAGTGGACAAGCCAAGGTTAACAATAGGTAAAGGAATTTATCTGAATAGTGGAAGTTGACAGTTAAGCCTATTATGATATGGTTTGCTTTTGTGTCTGTGTATATACTTGTGCATGTTTGATTGTTTGTTCCTCAGCATTTATGCATGCATATGTAATCCTATTAAGAAAGTTTGTCTTCATAAGCTAGCTCGTTTGAATGTTATATGCATTTTGGAACTTATTTAAAGGGTAAAGTTACAGACTGTTCCACAGTCCGATCACTTCCTGATGTACCGAACAATAAGCACATCTACTAATACTTTAGTAAATCTGTGGCAGAGGAAGTTTTTCCAAACATCAAGATAAGGGCACGGATAGGTTATTGGGGTTATTTTTTTGATACTACATTTGTGACCCTGGACCACAAAACCAGTCATAAGGGTCAATTTTTTGAAATTGAGATTTATACATCATCTGAAATCTGAACAAAAAAGCTTTCCATTGATGTATGGTTTGTTATGATAGGACAATATTTGGCCGAGATACAACTATTTGAAAATCTGAAATCTGAGGGTGCAAAAAAATCTAAATATTGAGAAAATCGCCTTTAAAGTTGTCCAAATGAAATTCTTAGCAATTCGTATTACTAATCAAAAATTAAGTTTTGATATATTTACAGTAGGAAATTTACAAAATATCTTCATGGAACATGATCTCTATTTAATGTCCTAATGATTTTTGGCATAAAAAAAAATCAATAATTTTGAAAAACAATAATGTTTTTTTGGCTATTGCTACAAATATACCCCAGCGACTTAAGACTGGTTTTGTGGTCCAGGGTCACATTTGTATCATTTGTACATTATTATTAATGATAAAACAATGTAATAAATTAATAAATCTATAATAAAATCTATAATAATTATTTTAAATTTTTTAAAATCAAGGTAAGAATTCTGACTTAATGTTAGCTAAAGATGGCTTTAATTTATTGTATTACAGCATATTATATATACTGTGAATAATTGAAAGTTTTATTTGCATACATTTAATTATATTAATTATATTTATAAAAAAAAAGAAAAAACTTGACCCTCTATCACTTGCACTCTCTATTCTATTTCTAGTCTAAATCCTTGCTTTCTTTTTATTTATTATAAAAAATGACCCTCTAACACTAGCATTTTCTATTATTTTTCAATTCTTTTGACTTATCTTTTTATTTATATAGCATCCGAATTTTTTAAAATCAAGGTAAGAATTCTGACTTAATGTTAGCTAAAGATGGCTTTAATTTATTGTATTACAGCATATTATATATACTGTGAATAATTGAAAGTTTTATTTGCATACATTTAATTATATTAATTATATTTATAAAAAAAAAGAAAAAACTTGACCCTCTATCACTTGCACTCTCTATTCTATTTCTAGTCTAAATCCTTGCTTTCTTTTTATTTATTATAAAAAATGACCCTCTAACACTAGCATTTTCTATTATTTTTCAATTCTTTTGACTTATCTTTTTATTTATCATATATATATATATATATATATATATAACCCTGCGTTAACTGAGACTTGTCACAGCACTTGCATATTACTGCTGTTTTGTTGATTTTGATTGCTTCTATTTTCCTAATTTGTAAGTCGCTTTGGATAAAAGCGTCTGCTAAATGACTAAATATATAATATAAACTTTAATTTATGTAATTGAATATTATATATTGATTTTTACATATAATTCATTAAATTAAAAAGTGTATATGTGTGTAGGAGTGCAATTAATTCGATTTTATATTTGATTTATGTAACTTTTTATTATACATATTAATTATTGATGTACTGAATATAATTCAATTGTAAGCGTGCAGACAAAATAATCTGAATGAATGATTGTCCTGTTGAGCTGCATGATATTACTCTCTTCCCAAGATGTGTCAGATGAAGGTCATTGTGATCACAGAGGGTTGTTATTTACTGGTGTCACATTCACAGTCTCTGTCTGTGCTTGTTCTGTTAAACTCAGCCGCTTCAGTGTGTTCAAGTGGGAACAGGAGCTTGGCCTTTACCTTTGACTGTTTGCTGACATGAATAGTCTCCCTGTGCTCACCTTTGCTAAGCTGTCAGAATCAAAGATCGCCTGCTACCACAGATGGTGTTACCATTGTCTGGCTCTGATTCATGATGTACTCTTTCAAACTATAATGAACAAGGATGCGTTTATATATTATTCACATTAAACATGTTCTCTTTTGTCATAAGCTTTTGTGACAGCTGCAGTTTTCCTAAATTTATTGTGGGCGAACCAGAAAATGAGCAGTTGTCAAATATTTCACACCTCAGAATAGAAAGGCCTAAAATAAACTGGCAAGGAACTTCAAGTCACTTCTGGTCACACTGTGAGTTTGTTTTTGTATTGGTAATGAGGAACAGAATTTGTGCTGTCAAGATTCATATCCATTGCACAGATTTATACAGCAGGGGCTAGTCACTACTGTTTTAAATCAATGTAAACCAACATGTAGTGACCTGATGATACCAGACATAGCAATTTCACAATCAGTACAGATGCTGACTTTCATTGTAAAGTTATGAAATGAGGATTGAAGAACTTGGATGAGGAACAAATCAAGTTATCTTCCTGTGGCTGGTACAGATTTCACGTTACGTTTATGTGTAGAAGCCTACAGTTTTTTCATTGTGCTAAGCACTCTATCACATGCTTGAGGATCATTGTCATTGTTTTGATTCTTTTGCTTTAATGTTTTTCAGTTGCTGACTGTCTGATGGGAGTCTATCTCTTCTTCCTGGGGATATTTGATGTGAAATTTCGGGGCAAATATAACCGGAATGCTCTTATCTGGATGGATAGCGTGGAATGCCGAACGATTGGCTTTCTTGCCATGCTCTCCTCTGAAGTATCGGTTCTCCTCCTCACCTACTTGACACTAGAGAAGTTCCTAGTCATCGTTTTCCCGTTTAGCCATCTGCGGCCTGGGAAGCTGCAGACAGTGTTGGTTCTGGCCTTCATCTGGATTCTGGGATTTGTCATAGCAGCTGTTCCCTTGCTAAATGAAGACCTGTTTGGGAACTATTATGGGCGAAATGGAGTTTGTTTTCCTCTGCACTCTGATAGGCTGGAGAAACCAACAGCCAAAGGATACTCCACAGGGATATTTCTAGGTTCGAATCATTTCACAGATTTGATATTTACTGATGTGTTTTCATGTATTTAGTAGTTTTAATTATTCTATGAATGTAATATATGCTACCAGTCAAAAGTTTGAAATAATTAAGATTTTTTTGTTGATTTTGAAGTCTCTTATGCTCACCAAGGCTGAGTTTGTTTTATCAAAATAATATTTTGAAACATCAAGAATTTAAAATAACTGTTTTCAAGTTGAATATGTTTTAAAATGTAATTCTTTCCTTTGATGGCAAAGTGTATTTTCAGCTGTCATTACTGCCAGTCTTCAGTGTCACATGATCCTTCAGAAATCATTCTAATATGCTGATTTGGTACTCCAGAAACATTTCTTATTGTTATCAATGTTGCTGTCAGTTGTGCTGCATAATATTTTTGTGGATATATTGTGATACATTACAATTTAAAAGTCTGGGGCAAGTAATGATTTTTTTTTTCTGTTTTTATAAGAAATTAATACTTTTATTCAGCAAGGATGCATTAAATTGTTAAAAAGTGACAGTAACATTTATAATATTTAAAAAAAAAAAAAATTCTTTTAAACTTTTAGTTCATGAAACCGTAAATTCTCGAGTACACAGGGATGTCTGGTCACCCTAAATTGAGTATCCACAATTCAAATAATCACTTTCCTATATGTCAGTCCTCGTGCACATCCTGAAATATTTGTGTATTTTGTATTTACAGGTCTTAATCTGGTGGCGTTTTTGGTGATTGTCATTTCCTACTCCAGCATGTTCTGTTCCATTTGTAAAACCGGCATCAATGCCACAGATGTGCGCAGTCGGCTACACAAAGATGTGGCTGTGGCCAACCGCTTTTTCTTTATTGTGTTCTCTGATGCCCTCTGCTGGATACCCATATTTTTGGTCAAAACACTCTCTCTGCTAAATGTTGATATTCCAGGTATGTAACCTGTATATCCTCTGGTGGAATGATTTTTTATTTATTTTATTTTTTACATGCTGTAGTTAAAACAGAGGCAAGTTTCTTTATCAGTATTTTATTACATTTGCATTTTGACCTCTGTTGTGGTGAAAAACATTGTAGTTATAAAGTTTTTACAGAAAATATTGTTCATGAATACTGATGGTGAATAATGTATAGTGCAATGACGGTGGCTAGCTATAAGACTGGGATTAGACATTTTGCACAGATCTTCAGCCCTGTAACATTTTGAATTTATTTCAGCTGGCACAAAAAAAAAAATTTTTTTGAAAGACAAATATCTTCAGTTATAATGTGCGATTTATAATAAGGCGCACAAAAAACTAATATGAGTTGTATATTAAAATAACAGTTTTAAATTTGTAACAATAAATATTTGTTCCTGGCATTTTAGGCCTTGACTTTAAAATAAAATAAATACAATTCAAATAAAAGTTCAGCAGTAGTAGGAAAATTTTTTTTTCTGAAAATGACCCAGCTACCTCTGGCCCAGTGTATTACAGAATTTAAGATTATCAGTACAATCAGTTCTTCTGTTGTTAACATGAATGCCCTATGTTTATCTCTGCAGGGACAATAAACTCCTGGGTGGTGATTTTCATTCTTCCAATCAACAGTGCTCTTAACCCCATTCTCTACACCCTGACCACCAGTTTCTTCAGAGAGCAGGTGGAGCTTCTCCTTTGCCGCTGGCAGCGGCGCTCGGCGTCAAAGAAAGACCGTAAGAGTCTCACCAGCTCCACCATCTACATGGAGACCTCTCGCAATGCTGAATACCCTGCAAAAATTTCCTTGCCACGACTGTCTTTGGCAGACATGGATAACCAATATGGGTGAAAGAGTCAGTGAGTAAATGGTATCATACTGTAGCCTATCATAATCATTATCTATGTTCAGACAGGAGAATGACGGTCTTTGCTGGAACAATTTAGGTGAAAGGATGGAACTGTGATTCTTGCCGTTTGGGTTGCAGTATGGAGTGCTCTTTCTAGACACATGACTCTAGCTTCACTTTTTTTTTTTTTCATTAGGAGAAGCATTTTTGATCACTTTAGCTAGACGAGAGCCTCGGACCCCTCCAGCGTCCATTTCCTCCCTAAACGCCATGTCTGACTCACAGCCCCTGAGCTGAGCTTGTTGTTTGTCTCAAAATCATTTTAAAGAAGAAAATCAATGACTACAAAACGCAATGCACAAGACTGTCAGTATTTACTGCAGAACACATCTTAGAGGGATCCAAGGAACTTTAAAGCATTATTTACATGAAGGGCATTTTTTAATGGAAATGTTTTGATATGTGGTTTTGAGGTTGAATTTGAGAAGTTATTTGTAATATACAGCAAAGGTTTTTTTAATGCTTGCTCTGCCATTTCACAGAAAAGACACATTAAAGGGAATGCCTCGAAATCATTCCTGACTGAACAGAAGCATGCAATCAAGATAAAGTGGTGCATATCATTCAGTTATATAAGATAATACATTGTTGTTGTTTTTTTTACAATGATGTGAAAGCATTTCATATTTATACTCATGTAGACTATTTATAAGTTGGATTTTTTTCTACCCACCTCAAGATATGTGAACAAATATTCAAAGTCAGATGTAAATATGTTAATAGTTTGAATGCTCATGGAATTTAACAAGCAATGTATAATTGACAATCTGAAGTCCATCTACCAGTGACTCTAGCAAGTCAAGGATATCCTTGTACACTGAAAAAAATTATACAAACAATTTATTTTAGCTACATTTAATTAAAAATTTTTTTTGAAAGTTAGTCAACTAAATTAGTTTATTTAAATGTAGCTAATAAATGGATTGCAACCACTTACCTTAAATTTTTTTTAGTAAATTCAATTAATCATTTTTTTCAGTGTACTTCAATCGTTGTATGACAGTGTTTTTAAACTCTTAGTAAAAAAAGCCTGTTGATTGTTTATAAATTATCATAAAAGACAAAATACCCCATGAATGAGTGATCTTTCTCAAATTCTCATGTTTGTGCAGTTTTTCATAACGTATATCACACACACAGCGTACACTGCTGGTCAATAGTTTTTCAAAATGTTTTTGAAAGAAGTCTCTAATGCTCCCCAAGGCTTATTACAATTTGCACATGATCCAATTAAGCAGCAAAAACTGTTTTCGGTATTAATAATAATAAAAACCATTATTAATAATTGAGAAACAATAGCAGCCTAATTGATAACAGACACAAAACAGCATATTGAAAATTAATCATAATCATTTAACACAGTTTTGAATTTTTTATCAAATAAATGCAGCCCTGTGAGCATAAGACTTATTAAAAAAATATTCCAAACTTTTGACTGGTAGTGTATACATTTTTGCTTATGTAAAGTCGGTGCTGTGAACATTCTGATAATCAGTTTTGTACCATTGGTACTACGCGATTAAATTACAACATGTTTTCAAACTGCATTGGGAGCGGTTAATAATGAAATTGTGCTCTTTTAAAGGTAGACTCCATTAAAATATTACATTTGATGCTTTTTGTCTGGGTTGTTTGCCACTGTGCACCTGTCAGTATCCAGCAGCATCCATCCAGGCGCTCCAGAACCTAGTTGATGGAAGGAAACAGACGGGCTTGCTTCTGAGCCAATCAGCGATCTCCATTTCTCTCCTTTGGTAAATATCTGCGCTTTGATTGGTCGCCAAGGGCGGAGCTGCGCCATCCTCAACGGCCGTCTTTTTCTGTCAGTCGATGCGAGGAGACGCAAGACCAGTGAAGTGAAAATAACAGAATTGAGCGACGACGCTTGGATAAAGATATGACCATATAAACTGCTATACACGAACACACAAGGTATTCTGTTTTGTGCTCGATGCTTTTACGGTGTGAAATGTAATCGTGTTTTCATTCCAGTGCTCTTTCATTTGTGAAACCGCCTAAAATTGACGAAGAAGCCGTGAGGAAGGCCAGACCACCAGCACAGATTGTGTTTGTTTGTCTGTTGTTGATAACAAACACAACACAACAGATTTGGCTTCAAATTGTCACTTGCATAATTACAAATATCTTGTGTTCTCTAAATGCTTGGCATCGGCGTTCTGGGTTCACGAAGCAGAATAAATGTAACGTTAATTTACATGTAGCTGTAATCGAGATAGACGTCTGCGGTGATGATGACAATGTAATAGTGGATGGCTGTGCTCAAAACCGAGTGTGCTGCCTACCTAGACGGCATTTGTGGGCAGCACGGCGTGTGCAGCTTTTGTCAACGATACGCTGAAATTCCGCGCGTGACGTAAATATTTAAAAAATGTGGTTTACTTTTACGCGCTTTTGAGACACACATCTACTCGTGACACAGTTCGTCACGACCAAGCATCAACGATATTATATTTTACCTTCAGGAAATTGGATGATTTTGTATTCTGCATGGCAGTAATCGCCTCCTCCACCTTTGTCTAAACAAGGTAAG